>NC_089821.1:307369602-307485728 GCF_035046505.1 Tiliqua scincoides
GTCTAGTGTGGCTGAAAAGGCCGATTCGGGAGTGACAGTCCCTTCCACACCGGGAGCAAGTGCAGTCTGTCCCTGGTCTGTCTCCCTGGCTATGGGCCTTCCTTCTTTGCCTCTTTGCCTCAGTCTGTTGGCCAAGTGTGTCTTCAAACTGGGAAAGGCCATGCTGCACAGCCTGCCTCCAAGCAGGCTGCTCAGAGGCCAGGGTTTCCCACCTGTTGAGGTCCACTCCTAAGGCCTTCAGATCCCTCTTGCAGATGTCCTTGTATCGCAGCTGTGGTCTACCTGTAGGGCGCTTTCCTTGCACGAGTTCACCATAGAGGAGATCCTTTGGGATCCACCCATCATCCATTCTCACGACATGACCGAGCCAACGCAGGCGTCTCTGTTTCAGCAGTGCATACATGCTAGGGATTCCAGCTCGTTCCAGGACTGTGTTGTTTGGAACTTTGTCCTGCCAGGTGATGCCTAGGATGCACTGGAGGCAGCGCATGTGGAAAGCATTCAGTTTCCTCTCCTGTTGTGAGTGAAGAGTCCATGACTCGCTGCAGTACAGAAGTGTACTCAGGACGCAAGCTCTGTAGACCTGGATCTTGGTATGTTCCGTGAGCTTCTTGTTGGACCAGGCTCTCTTTGTGAGTCTGGAAAATGTGGTAGCTGCTTTACCGATGCACTTGTTTAGCTCGGTATCGAGAGAAAGAGTGTTGGAGATCGTTGAGCCAAGGTACACAAAGTCGTGGACAACCTCCAGTTCATGCTCAGAGATTGTAATGCAGGGAGGTGAGTCCACATCCTGAACCATGACCTGTGTTTTCTTCAGGCTAATTGTCAGCCTGAAGACTGATGTGGAGCTTTCGATGGCTCCACATCAGACCCCTTTGACATCTGAAGCGGAGTGAAGCAGGGCTGTGTTCTTGCACCAACCTTGTTTGGGATTTTCTTCGCTGTCCTGCTGAAGCAGGCCTTTGGAACTGCAACAGAAGGCATCTATCTCCAGACCAGATCAGACAGAAAGCTCTTCAACCTCTCCAGACTGAGAGCAAAGTCCAAAGTCCAGCTGAAATGTCTGCGTGACTTCCTCTTTGCCGACGATGCAGCTATCACTACCCACTCTGCCAAAGATCTCCAGCAGCTCATGGATCGTTTTAGCAAGGCCTGCCAAGATTTTGGACTGACAATCAGTAGTAGTAGTATCATCTGACCAATATAGGCATGGACAGATAACAAATGATCAACTGCAATGAATCACATTACTAGGAAGATTAAACATTATACTGCAGTATCTCACCAGTTCTTAAACTCTTGGGCAGAGTTTGAACCAGTGAGCACAAAAAAATCCAGTCCAAATATCTGGTAGGCTGTGACACCAGTGATGTTAATGATTATAAAAACAATAAAATAAATTTATTGTCTGATTTTTTCCCTATGCTACAGCCATGTAGGATGGCTGTAGAAGTCATGGTTCTAGGATGGGAGGACCAGATAACAGTTGATCTCAGCAGCTTTTATTCTTATATTTCTTAGGGTTGGAAAGTGTACAAAATAGATACTCAAAAATTTGAAACACATTCTAAATGTGTAATTTTAAAAACACACACGGTTTTATTTTTATGAAACATGAACCAATTTGCAATATTCATAGAAAGTTCTATTTCACCAATGAGGACATTTGAAGAGATTAATGTTATGATAAAATGTTTATTTAAAATTTAGTTGCTTTACAGGGTATTAACCAAAAAAACACTGAAAACAAGTTACCTCTCTGACAAATATTCAGTGCAGCTAAAAGATACTGTAGCTTTAAACCCAATTTTTCAGTTTAAAATGTTTCAGGTATAGTTATGCAATCTGAACTGACCACTCAATTCTTAAAAAATTGCACCAAGTTTCTTTACAACAGGCTATTTTCAAATGAGCCTTTTGAAGCTTACACAGCATATGCTCTCTCTCTCTCTCTCTCTCTCTCTCTCTCTCTCTCTCTCTCTCTCTGTATTTGTTTTCATTGCCATCTTATCTGTCTTATGTAAAAAGCTGAAAATGTTTACCAAGGTCAAGCAGGAACCAAACTGAAATCCCAGTAAAGGAACATATTCAAAAAAGTGAAAACGACTTTCTGCTTTCTGCAGTAGATTGAAAGCCTTTCAGAGAGGCAGGCTGGGATGATCCAAAAGCAAAGGGAAAACTGAAGTCATCTTTCCCATCTTGAAAAGCCTGACCAGAAGAGCATGATGGAAACGAAAATGAAAATGAATCCTCAGGGTCCACTTTCCCAAATAAATCTCCTTGAAAGGAATAATGCACTGAATTAAATTTTGACTTTACACATAATATAATCAACTCAAATGACTGATTTTGTAAAAACAAATTTTGTGTCTGCCTGCGGAAAATAGTGAAAAAGCTACTTCTGGTTTCTTCATGAAAACTGGAAGTGACGTTTTTAATGCCTTACAAGGCATTAAGAATGTAACTTCTGGTTTTCACAAAGAAACCGGTAGTAGCATTTTTTTTTTTTTTTGCTATTTTCAGTCATTCTGAGTCTGGCACAGGCTGCAGGCAGATGCGAGCAGCCTCTGCTGGGCTCAGAAGACCCTCCAGAAGCGAGGGAAGCACGCTCCCCTGGCCTCCAAAGGATGGAGGGCATCCCTCAATATCTGTGGATTCTTATATCTGTGGAGGGTTCTGGAACAGAACCCCATAGATATGGGGGCATGCCTGTAATGGACTGTCAGTTGCTATTTTGATTGTGTTGTATTGATTTGGTTTTTGTCTTCTTGTGTTGATTTTATGATATCTGATTTTCCTCAAGCTGCCATGGGCATTTGTAAATGGAAAGGTGGAGTATAAATGCTTTCATTCAGTCCATCTACAATAATATAATAAATCTCAGAGTTGTGAATGGAGACAGGGAAAAGTACATATATCCCATATCTGATAAACATCTATAATGCACAAATATGTTATACACATTGCAGCTTCCTACTTATTCTACTTTTAGATCCCTGTCCTATCCAAATCCCTCACTGATGTACATGCACCAAAAAGTTGAGCACTATCTTATTGGGGGGGGGGGGGCAATTGGACAGCCTGCAGGAGGTCAGTAAAAACATTCTGATCTTACTTCCTGATCAGAAAATCATGTGCCTGATTTTCAATGGGTCTTCTCAGACATGCACCACCTATTTTGGTAGTGTATGTCTGAGATGAGGAAAAAGGTGGGGAGGTAGATCCCCATAAAGGAAGATCTAAGATCTGGCACACGCCACTACCGCTGGATTGATTCCATCCAGGAGGTCTAGAGGGTTGAGGTCTGGGCAGGAGGTCTGGTCTAGAGGGTTGAGCCTCCATTTGCCTGAAGATTAACATCCACAAGGTCGCCAGTTCGAGGCCACCGGCACCGTGCGACCTTGAAGCAGCTGGCAAGCTGCAGCTGAGCTGTTCCATCTGCTCGGAGCGTGGGAGGATGGAGGCCAGAATGTTAAACCAGATCGGAGTGTAACAGCTTGAATGTGGTGGTTCTTGAAAGAGAGAACCTTCTTTCAATTTGTAAAAATCCCTGCGTGGATTTAATAAGCCTGCCTGTGTAAACCGCCTTGAATAAAGTCTTGAATAAAGACCAAGAAAGGCGGTATATAAATACTGTATATTATTATTATATTATTATTATATCCCACCTCCTCCCAACCCCATTTCCTCCCCCTCCACCCATAAATTTCCCTGTTCCTCTCTCTCCCTGCCCCTCCCCACCACCTCCACCACCAACTCACCCAGTGCTGTCAGACACTATTGCTGCACCAGTGAGCATTCACGGTCACCACTGACCATGGCCTTGTTGTGTTTGCCAGCGATATCATCGTCAGCAATGATGTCATGCAATTCACACCAGAATCCAGGTACTTCTGCCTGGATTCTGGTGCTTCTGCAAGACATATTACCCACATACATTACAACTATATTGCAACTATTTGGTACATGACAGCCCAAAATTTCAGTGCTTTGTTCCATAGCACTTTTGACACTTAAATGACAAGTTTTTACGACTAAAACAAAAAAAAAATTCAGTTTCAAATGCTCAGAACACTACTGAGGGAGAATGATGAATGTGTGGGAATTGGGGGATTTTGAACCTGGACAAGTATAAGGGTAGGTAGAACTGGTAGACAGAGACCACTTGAACCCAAGACTGCCAGGATGTGATGTGAGGAAGAAGAGGGCTCATTTTAAACATTCTGGCAGAGAACTGAAGTCATGGGATTGCTCCCATATACACTTGCAATATATGAATGAATAGAATCATTGCCAAAACAATTTCTTTCTCTGTAAAGCTCACCGATATCTTTTTGAGGGGAAGCAGGATTTATATTTCCAGCAGAATAGCTTTCTATGGACTGTAACAGAATAGTTATTTTTGTGAATGAACCAGAAAACGAAGCAATAAATTAGAAAATGGAGGATTTTAAATGTACCGTATTTTAATTAACCAAATAAAAATAAAAATGACCCACCAACCCACTACACCATGCTTCACTCATGAATAAAATGGTCAGACGTACCATGCATTCTTTTACTGAGATTTTGGCTATGGGTTGGATCTGCAGCCACCCAGTTTTGTGAGGCACTTTAGTGCACAGTACAAGTGCAGTGTCGGTATCCGCAGATCTAGCATCCATGGATTTAACTCACCAAGTATGCCAGTGGATACTGGGGTCACAATTTAAATGCCTTTAAAATGGGGGGAAAGCACCAAAAGAGCACCTTACCTCACAAAGCATTCTGGGATAATGCTGGGAAGAGCAAGGAACAACCGTGTGACCCAGAAATGTATGTTTTGAGTTATTTTTAACCCTGAGAGGCTTGGAAACCAAATGCAATTTTCACACACACCCCCATTTTAAAGGTATTTAAATGGCAACCCCAGGATCAATGGATTTCAGTATCCACAAGGGGTTCCAAAATGGAACCTCCATGGATACCAAGGGTGGACTATATTGTACATTTAACAGAAGTGTGGGGAGGAGGTGAATCAGGTCCCAGGAGGAGGGCAGGATCGATGGCGCAGCCAATATCCTATCCCCCTTCCCAGACCTGATTCTGTGATGTGGATTAATATGGTCTTGAAACAGCAAACAGCTGTTGCAGGTCTGAGTAGACCTGTTCACACTATGGAAGACTACTTCTGTGGCAAGGGAACAATTGTTCCCTTACCTAGAGAAGACCTCTGCAACTTCACCCCCAGCACAGGATACAGTGATCACCATTTTGGTGACACTGCATCAATGAGGGAAGGGGATGGAAAGAATAGGATTGGGCTCAAAGTCTCCTATGAGATCCTTGTCAATAAAATGGTTCGATTTTGAACCTTGTCAATACATTCCTGACAAGCACAAATAAATTAAGCCACAAGAATGTGGACAAAAGTGTCCAGTGGGGTTCTATAGGGCTCTGTCTTGGACCCTGTGCTGTTCAACATTTTTATAAATTATCTGGATAAGAGGTAGAGGGGATGCTTATCAAATCTGCAGATCACATGAAGCTGTGGGGGATAGCTAAAACCATGGACAAAAGATAAGCTTGACAGGCTCGAACAGACAGCTCATAACAACACAATTGAGTTCAACAGAGATAAATATGAAGTCCTGCACATATGTACTAAAAATCAGAGCACAATTATAGGATTGAGGAACCCTGGATTGGCAGCAGCATGTGCAAAAAGGATCTAGGTGTCTTATGGTTCAATTCTATTTCAATGCTGCACCGATGGTGCACAGATGCCAGTGTGATATCTGTTATATCCTAAGCCTGACCTGGTAATGGCAGACTGACAGCACAAGGATGCTGGTGCTACAAGGATCAGATGCCAAGCATGTTCTGGCAAGTAATGATGGCAAAGTCAATCCTAGTAACACCCCCAGGATCCATGGAAACACTGACAGAGCCTGTTAACCATAGACTGACATCCTGAGAGCAGCGCATCATCAGCATGACATCAGTGCGTCAACTCTAAAATGTCAGCATGTGTGATATCCGTGTGTTATTGCCATGAATTTAGTGTGTCATCCATGTCATTAGTGTGTTATCTGTGTGACATTTATGTTATCAGGGTGATGTTCAAAGGGCCAATCACTGCATCCAGTCAGCCCAAACACTGGCAGTCAGAGAAACACTGCCAAGGTGAACTGAGTAGGGGGCAGGAGCAGCATTGGATGCAGGGCCAATGAATGGCCAGTGCTGTGGAGACACCCCTGGCCAGCCACCAGGAATGAGCAACACAGCAACTGGCACCACCCCCAAAACACAGGGTGATGCTCCAAGCCCCCTTCCAACTCTAACATGCTATGGCTTAATCCTATTCCTTCTTCACTGTGGCATTGAAAAGGGGGACAGATTGAGAGGCTTTAGAGGGGAAAAGGGATTTGAATCCCCTTACCCCTTTATAAAGATCCCAACCTGCAATGGGTCTGTCTCCTTGGACTGCATAGCCCAAAACAGAATAGGACTGGGCTGTATGAAAAGGAAGTGACAGGAAAATACTGTGGCAACCATCTAATAATCCTCACAGGAAGATCTGCCCAAACTTTCTAATTAACAACATTTTAAGACTACTGTTCAATTTGTTACATGCTATTGATCTCCTGCTGATAATTTAATGCTACCTGGCATGGTGAATTTTCAGCTCCAAATGCAGGAGAATCAAAGAAATTAAATCCAGGTGACTTTGTAGTGAAGCCCATAAGAAAAGGAAAGGCAGGTGACTTTGACACTGATCCACTTGTCTGAAGCCTGCTATAATGAAAGAAACAGATAAATTAAGCAGCAGTGGAAAGAAATGCCACAATTTTAAAATTAACAGGGAAATTTACTGATTTATATACTCCAGCAGCCTCATCAAGTTTAATGCATTGCCAGTGTTAGATTTTGGCAGTCTGTTTTCCAAACCCTTCTCATTCTCACCAAACTTTAAAAAGGGAAGGAGAGGGGACCCGGGAAACTATAAGCCGGTCAGCCTAACATCTATTCCAGGTAAGATGGTGGAATGCCTCATCAAAGATAGAATCTCAAAACACATAGACAAACAAGCCTTGCTGAGGGAGAATCAGTATGGCTTCTGTAAGGGTAAGTCTTGCCTCACAAACCTTTAAGAATTATTTGAAAAGATCAACAGGCATGTGTATGCGGGAGAACCCATGAACATTATATATCTGGACTTTCAGAAGGTGTTCAACATGGTCCCTCACCAAAGGCTACTGAGAAAACTCCACAGTCAGGGAATTAGAAGGCAGGTCCTCTCATGGATTGGGAACTGGTTGAATACCTGGAAACAGAGAGTGGGTGTCCATGGATAATTTTCACAATGGAGAGAGGATTGAGCAGTGAGGTGGCTATGTTTGCAGACGACACCAAGCTTTTCCAGGTGGTGAAGACCAGAAGCAATTGTGAGGAGCTCCAGAAGGATCTCTTTAAATTGGCAGAATGGGCAGCAAAATGGCAGATGCGTTTCAATGTAAGTAAGTGTAAAGTCATGCTCACTGGGACAAAAAAAAACTTCACATATAGGCTAATGGGTTCTGAGCTGTTTGTGACAGATCAGGAGAGGGATCTTGGGGGGGGGGTGGACAGCTCAATGAAAGTGTCAACCCAATGTGCAGCGGCAGTAAAGAAGGGTAATTCTATGCTTGGGATCATTAGAAAAGGTATTGTGAATAAAACAGCTAATATTATAATGCCGTTGTACAAATCGATGGTAAGGCCACACATGGAGTATTGGGTCCAGTTCTGGTTGCCACATCTCAAAAAGGACATAGTGGAAATGGAAAAGGTGCAAAAGAGAGCGACTAAGATGATTACTGGGCTGGGCCACCTTCCTTATGAGGAAAGGCTACAGCATTTGGGCCTCTTCAGCCTAGAAAAGAGGCGCCTAAGGGGGGCATGATTGAGACATACAAAATTATGCAGGGGATGCACAGAGTGGATAGAGAGATGCTCTTTACCCTCTCACACAACACCAGAACCAGGGGACATCGACTAAAATTGAGTACTGGGAGAGTTAGAACAGACAAAATAAAACATTTCTTTACTCAGCGTGTAATTGGTCTGTGGAACTCCTTGCCACAGCATGTGGTGATGGCATCTTGCCTGGATGCCTTTAAGAGGGGATTGGACAAGTTTCTGGAGGAAAAATCCATTACGGGTTACAAGCCATAATGGGTATGTGCAACCTCCTGATTTTAGAAATGGGCTATGTCAGAACGCCAGATGCAAGGGAGAGCACCAGAATGCAGACCTCTTGTTGTCTTGTGTGCTCCCTGAAGAATTTGGTGGGCCACTGTGAGATACAGGAAGCTGGACTAGATGGGCCTATGGCCTGATCCAGTAGAGCTGTTCTTATTTATTTTTCCTAAAAGCCTGTTCCTCATTGGACACAGTAATTTGCATGACAAAAGCCAACACAACCTTGGCATCCTAATTTTAGCAAGGGTTCCCTGTCAAGTTAGTAAGATGCGGTAATTCACATATTTCACATAATAGCCATTTGGCTGCAAGAATATCTGCCCCACAGAGCTCCATTTCACATTGGCTACTAGGGTGTCCTGTTATAGGGCCTGTATATCTGGTTCCACATAAGGCATGACCCCTTCACAAGAGGTCAGGATTTTGCAATGGCAGAAAATTAGGACAATTGTTTCATTGAGCTTCAATACCATCAACACAATGATGGGAGAAATGTGACTGCCCATATTTATTTTACTGGGATGCTGTAGGAAGCAAGGAAGTACATACTCCGACTGGTTACTCAAGACATACACAAAATCTGGGTTCAGCTTTCAGCTTGAGAGCTCTACAGAAAGGCAGTTCATTAAATAATACTTGAGCTAAAAATTCTTACAATTCAGATGGAAGTTTTTCTCCAAAATCTGGGGTCTTTGGAAACAAGTTAGGTTCAGAAGTTCTAGGAAAGTGTTCAGCATTGTTTCCTCCTGCATAAGAATTATGCTCACTTGATTTAACATCACATTCAGGCTCTCTGTCCTGTTAAAGGGAAATGTTAAATATTTTATTTTTTTATTTATTTAAAGAATTTATACCCTACTATTCTCCCACACTTAAGGCGTCTTAGAAGTTAAAAATGCAAAACAATGTATAAGATTAAAACAATACTAAAATGTTAAAACATGAAACAAATAAGAACAATAAGACATAAATATAAGTGACTTTATGTATTTATAGTTATGGCAACACTACCTTTTCACGTTTGGGAGTTTTTTAATGAGGGTAAAAATGTTTATACGTATTAGTGCATGGCAGATGTGAAAAAGGTGAATTCCATGCTAGGGATAACTAGGAAAGGGATCAGAACTAAAACTCCCAATATAATCACCATCACCATCATCATCTTGCATATCACAGCTGCCTGTTCTTTAGCTGGACTTGGCTTTAATTACTAGTCGGGCCCCACACAGACGCCTAGGGCGTCATAATATATTTGCGAGTGACGTATGCAGCAGGGTAGCTTTTTGAATTTGACCGATAGTAATTTTGTCAACATTCAGATGTTTTAAAGGCAGTTCAAGCATTTTTGGAACTGTACCCAGTGTACCAATTACCACTGGGATAACCACTGCTAGTCTGTGCCATAATCCTTGAATTTGGATTTCAATTTTTAAATTCTGACTAATCTTTTCATGTTCTTTTTTGTCAATTCTGCTATCAACAGTATTGCTATATTGATTGTGATCACTTAATTTTTTTATATTACTGTGATGTCTGATGTATTGTGCACCAAAACTTTATCAGTTTGTATTTGAAAATCTCACAAGATCGTCACTATCTCATTTTCTGTCACTTTTTCTAGTTTATCATTTGAGCCAGTATATCAACCATTTTCAACCACTGTGCCATGGCACACTGAAGGTCATTTATTAGTAGGGCCAATAGGGATGTGAGGTCCCCACTGGCAGCATGGTGTGCCTTGTCAGTTGTCAAAAACCTGATGGTGTGCCTTGACAATTTTAGCATCTTGTCAGTGTACCATGAGATGAAAAAGGTTGAAAATCGCTGCACTATATTATGTCTGGATTTATAATCAGTCTGTGCAATCTTCTTGCAAGAACTAGTATATGGTCAGTTGTTTCTTCGTATTCATTGCACAACCTGCACTTTGCATCATTTGATGGTTTCTCAGTTCTGGCCTATATTGTATTTGTTTGAATAACCTGCTTTTGGTCTGCTAATATTAATTATTCATTCATTCATTCATTCTTTCTTTCTTTCTTTCTTTCTTTCTTTCTTTCTTTAAGGTTCCAGATGTTAACCATAGTCAGGTTTTTTCTTTATCTATTTTGTCTTTGATCTTTTCCATATATTGGCCATGCAGTGCTTTTGTTGAGTGCGCAGAAGCGCCGCTGCTCCAGAGACCCAAGTTCAGGCAGTTGCTCCTGGGAAATAACAAGGCACAGACATGGCAGTGTACCACCACCAGATGTCCTTTTACTGAAGTATGTACAGTATGTACAGTGCCAAGGCAGCAGAGCAAAGCAAAACAGCAAAGATAGAACTTGCCACAATCTCCAATCACTAACTCCCATCCCATGATGCAACAGGGCTACACTGTATGCACTCAGGCCAAGACATCAAGACCTAGCCTTGCCCTATCCAGCCTGTAAATTCACATAGGCCTGGGGCATATATCACAACAGCTTTATTGTGGCAGCTTTCAGTTCTTGTTTTTATAGCATTTTTCTTATACTCCTGTTTAGTTTGCTCAGCTTTTAGTAAGTTCCTATTATTATTATTATAAACAGTATACCGCTTTTCAACAAAACGTTCACAAAGTGGTTTACAGAGTAAATTAAATAACTAATGGCTCCCTGTCCCAAAAGGGCTCACAATCTAAAAAGATGCTAAAGAACACCAGCAGATAGCCACTAGAAAAGACACTGCTGGGGTGAGGAGGGCCAGTTACTCTTGCCCTGCTAAATAAAAGAGGAACACCCACTTGAAAAAGTACCTCTTACCTAGTTAGCAGGGGTCAATATACCAATTTTATATCATATAATATAAAATCTATGCTGCAACTGCATTTGGAATGCTGTATACAGTTTTGGTTGTCCCATCTCAAAAATAATATTGTAGAGTTGATAAAGATGTATGGAGTGCCCGCAATGATCAGGAAGCTGGAGCATAAAATTTAGGGCTTTTAGGGCCAAATAGGAGCTGAGCTGCAGTGCTGGGTGTTGTAAGCGTGCTTTAAAGAGTAGGGAGTGCTGGCGCCAGGCCAGCGCCAATTGGCAGTGGGCCCAGTGCTGGGTGGAGGATGCCATGGAAGCAACCAAAGGTAAGCTGCGCCACTGGGAGGGGGTGCAGGTTTTTGGAGTGGAGGAGGGCATTCCCGAGCAGGGGATTAGGGCAGGGTCTATCTGTGGCTACTAGTAACAAGGACTATGTGCTACGTCCAGGTTCAGTGGCAGTGTGCCTCTGAATACCAACTGTAGGGGAGCAGTGGTGGGAGAGAAATATACCTTTCACTCCTGCTTATAGGTTTCCCTGAGGCAAATAGGCTGCTGAACTAGATATGCTTTTGGAGGTGTCACAATTTTAGTTTCTTATGTTGAGCTGACACCATGGTTTGGACAACCCAACTTCAACCTACATTTGCTTGTTACAACAAGGCTTCATAAATAAATTTAAATACAACTACTCTGGATTAATTAATTTGTGGTTTGGACTGATGGTATCCTCTTTCAGAGTTAAGAGCAGGCTTATTAGAAAACACTTTAACCTGCAGCTGTCCTGCTCTGAAAGAGTTCTTAAGAAACCAAATGTGAATCCTTTGCAGTGAAAGTCTCTGCCAACACTGACTGCTTTTTTAAAGGAGACCCTTCTCAACCAGCTGCCTTCAAAAGAACAGAATATAAAAGCATTTTAAACTTTCAAGAATACTTTAGCAACTGATGTAACATTATAAAGCATAAAACTGCAAAGTCTTCTATGTTAATACTGTTAACAGTTAATTAACAGTTAATTAACTGTTAATACTGTTAATAATGTTACTGGGCATTAATATAAATAAAACAATTTGATTAAACAAAAAGCAAGTAAAACTCACTTGAGATATAGAATCTTTTGACTTGTTTCTGTCTTCCCTTCTTGTGCATTCAACCTCTTTTTCTGATACTAAAAATTGGTTATATTAAAAATATATATTGTCATAGAATGGGAAATAATATTTAGAAATCCAATTTTATGATATTTGTGTTTCTGCACATACTAGTGTTATGAGAAGCACAGTATGAGTGTTCCATAAATCACTTAAAGCATCTTCTTGTCCTTACATCAACCTATACTCTCATCCTAAAGACACAGACTGTGGTTCACAGACTGATGTCTCATCCTGAAGACACAGACTGATAATACAGCAGAATACAGACAGTCAGGGCCCAATTCTGGGCTTGGCACCAGCACTTTCGCAAACGTGCCATAAGGCGCATTTGCGGGCCCTACTGCTGGGCAAGTGCCAGTGGTAGCCCAGCGCTGAAGGTACCAGGGAGGGGGGAGGCAGGCAGAGGGCGGGGAGGAGGCATTAAGGGGAGTAGGGGAGAGGGCGGGTGGAGGCATACCGGGGGAGAGGGTGCGGGACTCCACCGGATCAAAGCCTCTGTGTTGGGCTGACTGCCCATTGCGGAGCTATTCTCTTTACCCGAGGGAAGGGGAAAAAAGTCGCCTTCTCCTGAGGAGCCGCCGGCAGCTGCCCAAAGTGTACAGGATGCGGCGGCAGCCATTTTCAGCGTCGCCGCAGCCGCTCACCCCAGGCAGCTCAGGATTAGACTGTCCATGTGTTAGAAGGAACGCTACCATAAAGAACCATAAAAGGTACAGGGACAACAGGGACAAAAGGGAAGATGAAGGGAAAGATTCAATGACCCAGTCAGAGAGAACTGGTAAACAGTGTGGCCTGCATGCTGCATGTTGAGGAACCAAACTACAGTAGTATCCTATGTAGGGAGACAAACAGAACTAATCAAAGTGCATTACTTTGATGCAGTATAAGTGAATCCCTCTTGATTTGAGGTCTTTAGGATAGTACATAGATAAGTCATTTCTAGTCCCATTCTTGTCATCCTCTGCCACTGCCCACCTTGTGCAATGCTACAAATGGGGATGGTTGGCTATTCATGATTGAACAGGGATAACCCACAATTATGAGCTACCCTCACATGCTGTGTGTGATTGTGATAGTGGCACAACACCACAGATTCAACATTAGACCAGCACAGTGGTTGTTCTGACACATCCTCGCAATTAATTTTTTTGCACAACTCCCTATACAAACACCTCTTTTCATCCTTTAAAATCAAGAACTCCCATTTTATACAGCTTGCAGTTCACACAATAAGCTACTATCAGTAGGAAGTTCTGTATTCTCTTCCTTCTCTCCAGCTATGTAATTGTTTGGCAAGCACACAGTATCTTCCTTAACAGCATTTTCCATTTTAATGTTTCAATCACACTTTACCTATTTCTGTGGCCTCAGCCTCAAACCACTGCTCGCTATTTGTTTGCTTCTGATAATTCAGCAGTCTAAAATAATAAACCAGTTGATTACTTTGTGCTCATTTGTTCATTATTCATTAGTAGTTTGTAGCTAATATATCTTCATGCTTGATTTATAAACTATACTTTCTCTAATGAATGACTTGCTTTTTACAATGTTACCTGAGGGGTGCTTGGTTTTGCAAGGTTGGTACAGATGAAACCTGGATAGTTTTTCCATTATTACTTCCTGAAGTTTCATTACATTTCTAAAACAAAGGACATAGTTCAGATAAAGGCAAATATATGATAACTTCAGACATGTTGACTTTTCTTTAGACTGTAGGACTCTGTTGACCTCTATTGATAGGTCCTAATTTTCAAACTCCTTTTTGCTGTCATCAGATTCCTCATAGTTAGTTCTTTTTTTGTTCTCCTTTTTTAAAAAGAGCAAATTGGGAGTGTCATGAAAGGGGGGAAGACTTCTAGCAACCACCTGCTGATCCAAGCGCCTCGTGCCAAGCACTCACTCTCTTCCCACCCCCCAATCTTCCAATCGGTTTAGCGTGCAGCTTGGTGGGACTAAACTTGGTAGATCTAGTTCACTGCAACCAGCCCAAGAGATTCAGTTTCCAGAGGAGTACCCAGGGCAAAACCCCTTCCCAAGAATGCTATTTAGAATTGTTACAATGCCTTCACTCTGACAGTAGTGCCTGGAGAATGGGGAGGCGGACAAATCCACTGATCCCAGAAACGGCAGAGGTTTTAAGCAAAAAGGTTTTATTAACAAATGTGGGAACAAAATGTAAACAGGCTTGGTTCCTCACAGGTTAATGTTCCCTGAATGAGGCTGGCTTTGCAGGGAAGCCTCAATGTGCAGGCCCTGATGGACTAAGCCAAGAACCTGGATCCCAACTCGGCCTAACCTGAGCTGAGGGAATCAAGAGCTCCCAACATCTGGAGGGGGAAGACAGACCAACACAAAAAGAACCTGACACTCTTGTTTGATACTTAGTCCCTTCCTACTTCCCTGGGGCTCTCCCCAGCAGCCTTCCACTCTGCTTCCCAGAGAGCGGGCTCTCCCTTGCCCTGTTGTCTTGCCCTGTTGGAAGCGCACAAAAGAGAGCAAAAATGTCTTCAGGCTGGGCAATCTTTTTCCCAGAACCCAATTCTCTAATTGGCTTACTCCCCCTAGAACCCAAAGCACCTCAGAATTGGAGGGAAAATCCTCTACAGTGAAATACAGTGGTTAATTATTTAATCACAGGAGGGAAATGGCAACAGTGAAGAAATTTATAATTTACATTGTTATGGAATGCCCATTTAAGTAAAACGGTTTTGTTTGTTTTTTTAGTTAAATAGAGAAGTACCTTCTTCAACCAGAGCAGTAGCTCAACACTGTATGGCCTCGAGTAATCTAATGCACCCAGAGCCCGAAAATATCTCTTTTCATTATTATTTATTATTTACTGCCATTTTCAGGCTTTAACAGTCCAACTCTACTAGGTAATTTCACTGGCAGAATGAGCGTTCTCCATGCAGCCACTGCTGTATGGCAGTAATAAACACATCTCAACAGCATATGAAGTCATGTGCTGTGGGGCACCAGTGGGAAGACTGGAGTGGCCCCATGCATGGCTGCAGCTCTGTCAAAGCCCACCAAGTCAGTTATGTAAGCAGGAGAAGTGGAATAGGACAGAGGGAAGGTTGAACAGGGTGATGTCAAGGGCATGGGCTGGACTGGGTATGGAAAGGAGGTGGATTCAATGATAGCAGAAAACACCAAATCCAGCCCCCCTTCTAGGAGCTGGTCCTACAGCCTGGGTCCATGCAGAGCTGTGCCAGTCATTTCGCTGGCATAGGTTCAAGTAGACCCCTCTGCACCATGGAAGCTTACCCCTGGGTAAGGGAACAAATGTCCCCTTACCTAGAGAAGACCTACCCCTCTCTCCCTGAGGGATGCAGCACAGGCCAATAGCCATTTTGGTGCAGCTGCATCAGCAGGGAGGGGAGCAAAGGACTGGGCTGTTACACTACAATCCTAGACATTCATAGGATTTTGGTGTCGGAAAGTCTAAGCTCTGATTCCTAATCTCATTTACCTTATTCCAGACTCAACTGTGGCATTTAGGCTGCAATTATCTGGGAGTAATTCCCATTGAACTCATTGGGGCTTAATTGAGTAGACATGCATAGGATGGTGCTATCGTCACTCAGGTCAGACACCAGAGATCCACCTTCAGCACTAGTGGCAATGGTAGTGCTCAATGCATTATTATGGATTGTCTTGGAGGACCAAATGTAAGGATTTGTGAAGGCTCACCAGCAGCCTGGCACCACCATTATTCAGGTTTCTCTTTGGCAATAGATATGGGGAAGGACGCTTACTTCAACTCTTCCCATATTTATTCAGTCTTTTTTGAAAGTAGGGGCATTTTCTTGCACAGGTCCCCTTCCTCAAGTCTTTTCTCAGGCATACAGTTAGTTTCAAAATGGTGTTATTTATTTTATTCAGAATTAAGACCATTATCATGGAGGTTTTCTATCATACCAGAAACAAACACCTCTACATAAAGGAGAGTTTTCCTGAAAGCCTATTATATGGAATATATACAGATGTTATTATAGCTGAACATAGAATTGAAAGTGAAAGGCAAATTATTTCTCTATCATGAAATATCAAAAGAAATCCATTATATCAGTCCCATTTACTTCATTTATAAAATTAAGCACTGGCTTAAATCTCTTTAATTGAAATCAATTTGCCAAGCTGGAACTAACAGTAGCTCGGGGGAGTAATTTTTGTTGGGCTGTAAACTCCCTCCTGTGCACGAAGATCTAGACACTATCTGGGCTCTCCCACAGTGTTTTAAGTAGAAAAAAAAAGCATAGAGTCAAACAGCATGCTTAATGTAACCTGTGGTTTGGTCCTAAGAGCCCAATCCTGAGCTTGGTATGCTGTGTATGCTCACAATGTGCCGTGAAGCACGTTTGCAAGGGTTAGTGCTGGCTGAGTGCCAGAGTTCGCCCAGCACTGGTTGGAAGCCAGTGATCTGCTGCCCAGCAGTAACCTGGACCACTGTGTTCAGGAAAGGTGAGTTGGGGCGTGGGGAGAGGTGGAGAGGAGGCATTTTGTGGCAGGGGGAGGGTGGGGAGGAGATGTGGTGGGGGAGGAAGCGGGGAGGGAGGGGCAGGACCCACGAAGCCTCTCAGCTCAACACAGAACTCCATTACTCTATGCCTGCTCGTTAGCAGGAGCAGAGTTGAATAGCCCCATTGAGGGTCTACTTTCCTTATGTGGAGGAAGGTAATGCAGCAGCCCTATACGGATTGGGCTGTAAATGAGTTTTTGTTCTGTGATAACTATGAATTGTTGTTGAGGTGCTTCATTGCTGTTTCTAAAACATGTTGTTGCTTGGTTGGGTTGCTTGTAAATTTATTTTAATTATTTTTATGGTTTTACATATTGTTGTAAATCACCTCAAGCTTTAGAAAGGTGGAATATAACTATTTTCAATGTATGTGTGTGTGTATTAAACATTTAGATTCATATACGTATTTATTGGCTGTTTAATATATAAACTGTTGAAAGTATTTCTTTAAGAAATCTTTTGTTAATACAAAAATTGCTCACATTAAGCCTTCCATGACTTGCCAGGGGCCTCTATTTGCATACCTGTATTTCATTTTCCACATGGCTGAAGTACATACGGCTAACTGTTGAATGTTCTGCAGGATCTTTTTTCTCTTCTGCACCTATATTATTTAATAGCAGATTGAGATTATTAGCCTTACAACATGCTGTACAAGTGTTCCCCTCATCCGAAGATCTGGTATCCGCAGCTTCACTTGTCTATGGATCAGGGGCCCCCACGCCCATTACAGAGGGGTGCACCTGTAGTTTAGCTGCATTTCCAAGTACAGGTGTGCATTGCTTAATGATGGGGTACATTTCATGAACCCTGTCCTTAATTGACAAGGGCTACAATTCTAACCTCACTTTCCTGGGAGTAAGTCCCATTGAACACAATAGGAATTACTTCTGAGTAGACCTGGTTAGGATTGTGCCCTTGGTTGCTAAATGAAAATTACTTTTTAGGTGCCAGGATGCCTCATGGAAAGTCCAGGAGGCATGCTCCATATCACACAGGGCTTCTTATTGGAGCTCACCAGATAATGATTATTTTATCGCACGGTATATACATATATGTTCTTGGTTGCTAGTAAGCAATTTCTAAATCATCTACATGTTGCGTGTACACTAGGAGAAACAATGATGTACATGCAGCAGATGTGTGTACCACACATGAGTATGAAGTCTCAGGTGTGGCACAGAATGCTTACTACTGGATAACTAAAATCTGTGCTTCCCCACACCTCAAAAAGGCAAAAACAAAACCTCAATATATTTTCATGACAGATATAAACTACACCTGTCTCTTTATGCTGAAACAATGCCTTCAGAGTTGGTACACTTTGGACTAATTTATGAGAAATGCTAGGGAGATGAAATGGTTTATATTTCCGATGTTTCTCATTTAACAAATGTTGCTGATGACTCCCTTTGAATAAACTGAAAGAAAGAAAAGGCTACAATTAAAGCAAGCAGTAAACAAGATGTGGATGTAATGTGATAACCTTTCTGTGCCTTCTCCCATGAGGGGTGTTCAACATCAAAGGAGTAGAGAATGACATAGCAAGGTTGCATTGGGGACAAAGGAAGTCTTAAAAAAATTGTACTGTGGTCTAGATGACCGATGTGATATGTGGGAAAAAGTTTCCTCCATTACCCTGATGAAGCATATCCTATCAGCCTACACATAACATGGGCAATTTCTCAGCTGCTATTATTTCTGTTACAGCCTTTTTCAGAACTTTTCCAGTTCAGATGGAAATGAGAGGTAGTACTGGCAGTCATCAACCTATTGGTGACACCACATTCCAAATCTCTGGACAATCTCTCTCAGTTGATTCATATCTCAAAGAGCACTGGGTCAAGACAGAAAGGCCAAGGGGTTAGGCCCTTGTACTATCTTCTGGAATCTGATAAGCAGGAGTAGAGCCACTTTAAAAAGTGTTCACAACCCCATCCCAGCCAGGTGATCCAGAAGGTTAACATGGTCAATGGTCTAAGTTTGCTACTGGCCCAATCCTATTCTTCCCTCCCCACTGAAGTGGTGGTGGTGGGGAGTTGCAGAGGTCTCCTCTGAGTAAGGGAACAATCAGTCCCTTACCCTCCTCTGTGGTGTGGGGAAGGGTCTACTTGGACCTGCACTATTGAAATTGCTGGCATATTCTGCAAGGACCTGCACCACAGGACTGGGTCAGGAAAGGGGTTCGAATTTGGCAGCTGCCGCTGAACCTGTCCCCTGACCCAATCTACCAATCCCCATTAAAAACCTTGTTCTGTCCTTCCCGTTCCATCCTTCCCTCTCCCCCCACCCCTGCCTCCCCTCCATCAGCAGCGAGGTCCAACAGCCCATTATTTATTTTTTGGCAATTTTCTTGTTTATTTTTTTCACATTTTTTTGTTGTTTTTTTTTACAAAAAAGAGAAGAGCAGAAAGTGGTGTTATGTGTTTTAGCTCAGAATGCCAGGTGCAAGGGCACCAGGATGCTGGTCTCTTGTTACCTTATGTGCTCCCTAAGGCATCTGGTGGGCCACCGTGAGATACAGGAAGCTGGACTAGATGAGCTTTTGGCCTGATCCAGCTAGGTTTTTCTTATGTTCTTACGTTTTTATTTTGTTATCACAAAAAAATCAAAAATCACCAAAAAATGCCTAGAGGTGTGATTTTTTTTTGGGGGGGGGGTGATAACAAAATAAAAACACATAACACCATTATCTGCACTTCTCTCTTTTTTTGTAAAAAACAAAGACAACAAAATCTGTGAAATCTGTGAAAAATTAAAACTATTCTCTAACACTTCTTCATATTCTCAAACACCTACATGCACATTGCTGCATCTATGCCATATAGGTCATCAACCAGAATGACCATGGCTGCTTTGGACCTGTAACAAGTCCTAAAACTGGACTGAAAAGGCTCCAGATAATTAATTTACATTGGTTTAATAACCATTCCCTCTCTCTTAATTAATGTAGTTCTGTGAATGGGGTCTAGGGATTTGTAACATAACATTTTCAGCACTAAACTATAACTTCCCAGGTTTGCTGGGGGAGAGATCGCATTTAAATGAGTATAAACGGATATATTTGTAGTGCAGGTATGTCGGGTATGCACAATTCTAGCATTTGGTTCACTGCAGTTGTTCATGTAAAATTGATTTTAAAATGCTACCTTTCATCAAAGTTCTTCTTTGCCATTAGATTGTTCGCACTTTCTCTTTCTGTCATGTCAGGATCATTTTGATTGTCTGAAATTCTTTGAAGTTGCTAAAAGAAAGACAATGTAAAGAAACAAAATAGTAGCATCAAAACCTGCATTCTTTATTATGCACTACCATGTACTATACCAAATTCACTAAGGCAGTGCTTCTCACACATTTAGCTCCACTTTTAAAAATGAGAATCTGTCAGGACCCACCAGAAGTGATGTCATGACCAGAAGTGACATCCTCAAGCAGGATAATTTTTAACAATTCTAGGCTGCAATTGTACCCACACTTACCCAGGAGTAAGTTCCATTTACTATTATTGTTAAAAGATAGTTGCTTATAGCTCAATCCTGAACTGCCCAGAGCGCCCACGCTTGGCAGCACTGAAAAGGACTGCCGCCGAATCCTGCACCTCCCGCGCTACCGTGGGAGGCTCCTTGGGAGAAGGGGACGTTTGTCCCCTTCCCCCGAGTGAGGTAAGCAGCCCTGCAATGGGGCTACTCACTTTACCACCGACGGTAGAGTAAAGGCACTCATGTAGGGCGCGCAGGCCTGCACGAGCTCCCTGGATCCTGTGGAGCTCAGCTCCACGGACCCTCCTCCCACCCGCCCCCAGCATGCCTCCCGCCCGCCCCGCCGGCCTCCCCCCTCCCCGGAACGCCTCCCCCATGCCCCTGTCCAACCCCCCCCGCCTCGCGTTCCGCAGCCTAGTGGTCCAGGAGACTACCGAGCCATGGAACCTGGGCCACGGCCCGGCACTAGCCCGGCGTTGGGCTAGCACCAGCAGGAGCCCAGCAGTGAGCCCCACAAACGTGCCTGATGGCACGTTTGCGACAATGGCTGGCAGCACGGAGCTTTGGTGCCAACCACAGGATTGGGCTCTAGTAGCTTGTTAACAGTACAGGTCTGTAACATTTCCCCAAATGCAGTCACATACCATGGTAGCATCAAGTCTAATATATTAAAAATAAAATATTGAAATGAATGGGGACCCACCTGAAATTGGCTTGCGACCCACCTAGTGGGTCCCAACCCACAGTTTGAGAAACACGGCACTAAGGGATCTATGCACAAATGTCTGCTTTGTTGGCCTCTTTAAAGCTTGGGAGGTATCTTTCTATGGTTCACTTCCATCAACCAAGGTACAGGGCTATCTGGACTTCTCTGACTTTATTTAAATGCTGCTTTTCCACTTTAAAAGGCCCTCTGACTTACAGCAACAATAAAACCACAGCATAAAACAGCATTAAAATTCATCAGTTATGGTTGTTATGAACCTTAAAAAATAAAAAAAGATCAGCTACAGAAAAGTATAACGAATTCAGAGACCACAGAAAACCTGGTGGGAAGAAAAATTTCTTAACTGTCATCACCACCATGGAATAAGCCTTCAAATCGTATCTAAGATTGCAATCCTATACATACTTGTCTGGAAATAAGTCCCACTGAAATTAATGTTTATTTCTGATTCATAGGATTGCTACAAATCAAGTTTAATTGGATTCATTTTAAGGTTTCTTCCACACGCACTCTAGGTGTTGTCCCTATTACTGCATTGGCTATGATTCCACAATAATACAGAGAGATGTTTGAACTCTGGCAAGAAAGAGAGTGGATGCTGAGGAGCTACTATACCACATCAAACTACTGGGAATTAGTTCCCTGCTCCAAGAGTTTACTAGGGCCTTGACAGAGTAGCTAGCAGGGACATCTGAAAATGATCCAGGTTCATAAGGAGTGGGGAATACTTTTAACTGGTCCTGCACCCTTGCAGAGGTTAAAGGAAACAGTAAAAAGTCCTTCCTAGCGCTCTTTTTGGTTCTTCAATATGGAAAGCACAATAAGAAAACCAAAAGTAAGGGCCTTGTCCTTCCAGGGCTAAGTTATACCTTTACCAATGATAGTAGGCAAGATGTCATTAGCCTGATAGTCACTGTAGACTATGGATCTAGACTATACATCAACAGGTTCCATAGCTGTTATTGCTGTCATTACTGTAATTATTTATTCATTCAGTTTCGAGGCTGCCCTGCAATACAAATATTCTCAGGCAGTTCTCAGTGCAATGATAATGTATAAATTGGGTTTGAAAGCAGTGGCGGGGGGCAAAAGCCCAGATGCTGTGTCTGTGGGTTTTATGGGGTGGCACTCCCACACCTGCTGCAGCACTGCCTCCACCTGCACGCCACTGCTGCCTCTGAAGCTGCTCCAGGGGCAGTGCGACCTTCTCTTTGGTGTTCCAAAAGCGTTCTGAGGCTTCTTGAGCGCCCTTAACAGTACCTCCAGTTTTCTGTCAGAAAACCAGAATTACTTTTAATGGCAATCCAGAAGCCTCAGATAGCTTTTGGAGAACCAACGAGATGGTCGCGCAAGGCTCCATGCGGCCAGCTAAGTATTGGGGGCAGCATGTTGCGGGGGGGCAGCATGTCACAGACCTGGCCCTGGGCAGTACAGGGGCCAGGTCTGTAACTGCTTGAAAGTGAATTGAATACTTACAGGATTTATAGATGTTTGTGGGTGAAGGATGTTGCATGGTTATAGAAACACTTAATAAGATTTGTTAAGATTTGCAACCCCCTCCCCCATTGGTTGCATACTCAATAGACGTCTCTTCCGCATGGCTCCGGCGCTGCCTTCTGTTCCTGAGGATGACACTGACTCTTCTGTTCATCCCTTTGCAACCTTTCTTACCCCCACCTACCTGCTCATAGCTGTGCCACCCTCTGCCCAGTCTAAATGCACGAGCACATATTAGCAGAAAATGAGAAAAGATTTGCAGATAATGAGAGGTAGGTGTCAATTCTGTCCCTTGAAGATAAGTGAATTTGCATATAAAGAGAACTGACTGTATATAAACACAATGTGTATAATTCTGTTTTACTATCACATACCTTCAGATTCTGACAGCCTAAACCTTTCTTGCACTGGTGTGGCCAGGCAGCATGGCCTGTATTGTACCCAGCACAGGTTAGGAGGCAGCTGGAGGTCTCCTTGGGGTAAGGGGATTTTTTGCCAGATCTCTGCCAGCCATTCAGCCCTCCCCCAACCAGAAACGCTCCCTCTCTGCTCCAGAATGCCCTCCCGTCATCATTTCCCAGCCCCTGCGCTGCTCAGCAGCACACATATCTCCGTCTGCGGCTGGGTCTCTAAATGCAGAAATGGCAGGGTGATGTGGGCTGCTGCACCAGCACTGCTTACTCAGCTGGTGTCACAAACGCCTTAAGACATGTTTGCTACACCCTCTGTTGGCACAGGGGCTGCTGTGTCGGCTGATCATCGAGATAGGATTGCACAGTGGATGTCTCTGTGCTATAAACAACTGGAAAGGAGGCTACTGTGATGATTTGGGACAAATAATAATATGAGCCTCTATGAGAAGTAGACTATCCTCAATGCTCCATAAATTAATGAGGAAATCTGTTTCCCTTACTAGTATAAAATAACTTTATAATCCATTAAGAACAGGGAAATTACCAACTACCAAATTTGATTTATGCTTCACATAATACAATAGAGTTTATCAAGTTGTGGTGAGATAAAGAGTGGTATTTTAGAAAGATTGTAACATAACAATTAATAGGAGGTTTTTACCTGTTTGAAAGCATTCATTTTCTTTTCTATCTCCTCAGCTGTTTTGTCTAGTTCAAGTGATTGCTGCCTGAGAACTGCTGCATTCTTAAGAGTTTCTTTTGTGCTCTGTCTCAAAGAAGCACTTTCTTATGTTAAGAAATCAATACAACACATACAATAAACAAAATAGTAAACGGCTGAAGAGATTCACATTTCAATCTGCAACCATGTTAGACAGAAGTGCTCACTTGGATTTAAGTCAGTGAAATCAATTGAATTAATAATAATGATAATAACAACTTTATTTTTACCCTGCCTTTCTCCCCAAAGGGACTCAAGGTGGCTTACAACAGGTTAAAAACAGATTAAAAAACATAATTAAAAAACAGATTAACAACATAATTTAAAAACAGATAAAAGCTTATTAACACATATCATAAAAACAGTAGTCAGATAACAAGTAGTAAAAAGGTAAAAAGAGCATAGAGCAGCAAGTCATAAAAGAATCAGGCCTGTAAAAAATTAAAAGATGTTGAAAAGATGTTAAAAAGGCCGAGAACTCAGAAGGCTTGTTTAAACAGAAGGGTCTTCAGGCCTCACCGAAAGGTCTCAAGAGAGGGAGCCATTCTTAAGTCAAGGGGAAGAAAGTTCCATAGCTGGTGCCACTACTGAGAAGGCCCTATTTCTTGCCGCTGCCCCACGTACCTCCCTAGGCGGCAGCACTTGTAAAAAGGCCTTCTCTGATGACCTAAGAGGACAAGCCGGATTGTATGGGAGTAGGCAATCTCTAAGATACCCTGGCCCAGAGCAGTATAGGGCTTTAAAGGTCAAAACCAGCACCTTGAATTGGGCCCGGAAACGAATGGGCAGCCAATGCAGCCGCTGGAGAAGCAGGCTGACAAGGTTGAACCGCCTACCTCCAGTAACCACAAGGGCTGCCGCATTCTGCACTAGTTGCAGTTTCCGAACCATCTTCAAGGGCAGCCCCACACAGAGTGCGTTACAGTAATCCAACCTCGATGTCACCGAGGCATGGATCACCGTGGCCAGATCTGCACGATCCAAGTACGGCCACAGCTGGCGCACCAGCCAAAGCTGAGCGAAGGCCCCCCTAGCCACAGCCTCCACCTGGGAATCTAGGAGCAGCTACAAGTCCAGGTGGACCCCCAAGCTGCAGACCTGCTCCTTCAGGGGGAGTGCAACCCCATTCAGCGCAAGCCGATAGTCCAGCACCTGCATCGAGGATTTCCGAACCAGGAGAGCCTCTGTCTTATCCGGATTTAATTTCAGCTTGTTAGCCCCCATCCAGATCCTCACTGCCTCCAGACAGCACTCCAGGCCCTCAACCGCCACCCTGGAGTCTGGAGGAAAGGAGAGATAGAGCTGGGTGTCATCGGCATATTGATGGCACCCCACTCCAAACCCCCAGATGACCTCTCCCAGCGGTTTCATGTAGATGTTAAATAGCATGGGGGACAGAATTGAACCCTGTGGCACCCCGCACCTCAAGGGCCAGGGCGTCGAACAGGCATCCCCCAGCACCACCATCTGGGACCGATCCTCCAAGTAGGAGCGGAACTACCGCAAAACAGTGCCTCCAACTCCCAACTCGGCCAATCAGCCCAGAAAGATACCATGGTTGATGGTATCGAAAGACGCTGAGGGGTCCAGCAGGACCAACAGGGACGCACTCCCCCTGTCCAGTCCCCAGCGTAGGTCATCCACCAAGGCGACCAAGGCAGTTTCCGTCCCAAAGCCCGGCCTGAAACGAGATTGAAAAGGATCCAGATAATCCGCTTCATCCAAGACCCTCTGGAGTTGAGTCGCCACCACCCGCTCAATTACCTCGCCCAGAAACAGGATGTTGGAGACTGGCCGGTAGTTGTCTAACACAGTGGAATCCAGGGAGGGCTTCTTCAGGAGGGGCCGAACCACAGCCCATTTCAAAGCACATGGCAACGTCCCCTCCATCAAGGAAGAGTTGACCACCCTCCCCGTCCACTCAGCCAGTCCACCCCAGGCAACTCTTATCAGCCAAGCTGGGCAAGGGTCAAGCAGGCAGGCAGAATAAAAGGAATTCATCTCTCCATAGAGGGACTTACCATCAGCACACCCAATTAGACCCACACTTACTGATAACATGTGTGTTAGCCCCACCCCTGCCACCACTGTGATCAGCATTTGACTGCAACAAGAGCTGAACAAAGAGAGAACCTTTGATTGCTACCCAGGTATATTCCAGGGTGGCGATCAGAGGAAGAAGTACTTTTACTCATTATCAGACTAATGTTGATCACAAAGGGAGCACGGGCAGGGCTAACTAAGAGGTACACTCATGGGAAACCCCTTATGACAGTGTTTCTCAATGTTATTGAGACAACAGACCACTTAGCATGTGTCCTTCTACCTTGCATACCACTGGAAGTAACTGGCAATAACGTCATTGCCAGTTATTTCCTTGTTGGGAAGCCTGCTGCCCAAGAGCAAGGTAGGGACACAATGCAGCCGACACTGGTAAGAGGCTCAGAGTGAGCAGGAGCGTTTTTCAAGTGCGCAAAACTCTGCCCACCAAGCTCTGCCCACTGAGCCTTCTACCATTATTTACTGCATTGCGTCCTGGTCTTGCTGCAGGACAGCAGGTGTCTGGGAGTGCTGCTTGTGCCACTGGACACCACCCTGTGTACCACCAGTGGTACATTGAGAAACACTGCCTTATGGTTCATCTTCACAGGGAAAAAACCATCTGAACAAGGTTTTATGAGGATCAAAATACAGATTAATTAGATGTGTGAAAACTTGTGTGGGTGCATAACTATCTAATTGTGACTTGAGGTTCACAATTACTTGAATCTGTCTTCTGAAGAATTCAAAGGCTTGCTCACTATTTTGTGGTCATAATAAAGGTACTGCTTACCTCCCGTGGCTTTCAGACTTTTGTCTAATCAACCAGTAAGGCTACCTACTATTTTTGTATGCTTTACAAGTAAGTATTTAATAATATGCTCATTTACTGAGGCAATAGCTAATATGTCTTACTTATTTATGATTTGTGCTGACTACAATAATGATATATCCAAACCGATGAGAAGACATTTTGTCTTCGCCTCCAGTTATAATTATAATGAGCTCCTCTGAGAGCCGAAACATTGCAGCTACCTGGGTAATTTAACTGAAGTAACATTTTGCAGTTATCATCATAGTAAAGCCACCAAGACAACAGAACCTTCAAAGTACACTTTCTTCTCAAAGAGAATAAGTAATTTGTGCATATGGATACATCTGTAATGCCCAATACGAAAATGATTGAAATGGACCAGGTTCTGGAAAAAAACAAAGCAGCCAAGAATTAATCTCACTATGCATTTGAAATCAAAAGTACTATAAATTGATGTCAAAGGAATTGGTATACACAAGATTAATTTTTGAAAAAATTGGAAACTATCTTCAATATTGATGAAGGACAGTAGAAAAGCGCAATGGCTAAAAGTTAATAATAATAATTTTGGAGACAGAACAGGAGAAAGTATCCAAATACTGAGGTGAGGTATCTCGATTTGTGCCACATTCCGTTATCTGTCACCTATTGGGATTTTCTTTCTCTTTAGACCTTGCCCAGTGCTTGCCCATTGAAGATAAACATTTCACATATCTGATGGGCTCTAATTCATGGCAATGCAGCTCTGAGGTCAGGGAACAAACATTCCCTTATATTGAGGAGGCCTCTGTGAGTGACACCCAACTGCAGGATGCAGCACATGTCGCATTGGCACTGCTATGCCAGTGCTGGAAAGCACTGACATAAGGGGTTAGGATTCCGCCCTTAGACTTTAAGGTGCTACAAGACTTGTTTTTGCTGCAGTAAGCTAAGGCAACTACTGCTCTAGAGGCTGTTGGGTGTACCTCATTAAAGAGGCGCAATTGTCCTCAGAGTTTTCTTAAATCTGGATAGACTTCTTGTGCTGTTCTTATTCCCAGGCATTGTTCCCCAATTCCTCCTTTATTATCAGAATCTTTTTTATTTTTGATGTAATGAGGCTTTTTTTTTTTTTTTTACAGTTTGATTCCCCCAAAATCAAGCCTAGGTACCCAAGCCCTAGGTACCAGACCACAGGGGAGCAGCAGCATGTGGGGGGTGGCTGGGGCAATGTGCTCCTCCTTTGTGGTGCCCCAAGTGTTTCCCAGGTTCACCATGGGGGGTGCATGCAGTGTTTGTTGCTGGAAGCCCCGCCTGCCCTCTCTTGGGTCCGAACGACACTGAAATGGAGTTGTTCCAGAAGCAGGGAAGGGGCAACATGATGATGTGGGGGGAGTGATGTTTCCACATCACTGTACCGCCCAGTCCTGGGAGCCAGGAGGCTCCTGTATGCAGCTGCTCTGCACCCACATATCATAGATGACTTGTTAAATTTCTTCATCTAATTTATTTCAGTAGAAGTAAACCTACTTCTTGGTTTCAAATCTTTCTGCTTCAGCTCCCCTTTCCTTTGGAGAGCAAATATTCTTCACATTGCATCTTACTTGGGTGGATGTTTATGGGTAAATGTACAGATTCAGTATAATTTTAGAACAACCAAACAAAACCAAAACCACAATTTTGAAAGGAGAAAGTATATACAAATGGGAAATGTGCAGATTAGTATGGAGATAGCAATGGTCAAAAATTAAGGGCGCAATCCAGAGTCACCCTTAGACTGGTGCAGGTCCCTTGCGCTGGCCGAGGGTTGCTAACATGCCATAAAGCAATTTGCACTTCCTCTAGAGTCGGCTGGGCCAGTGCAGGTACATGTGCTGGCCCACAGAGGCTGAATCCAGCCTTCGTGTCGACTCGGAGCCTTTTTGGCCAAGCTCAGATGACTTGCTCTGGGCCAAGCTTTTTGGCCAAGCTCTCGGGTGAGTGGGGAGGAGATGCGAGGGAGGTGTTCTGGGGCAGGGGAGGGCAGGCAGAGGGTGGTCCTGGGGGCTGGTGGGCAGGAAGCGGGAGGCAGGGCTGGGACCTGGCAGTTATACTGGATCCCAACTTCCATTCCCAAGCAGTGCTGAGTGGCTGCAAGCTGTTCTGTCTCTCTTCTGACCTATGCCATCTCTTGAGGTGGTGCAAGTCCAAGGAGACCCATTGGAGCTGCACTAGCTTACCCAGGGGTAAAGAGAAGTGAATTGGACCCTTACTATTGGCTGAGCCACTTTGGGCACCTATCTTGCGCTGGATACAGCACAGACCTCCTGGCCTGCCTGTTCCAGTGCAAGATAGGATTCTACTGAATATGAATTTATATACAATGGTGCTGGTTTGAACACACCTTATGTGGGGGGAAAAACAGGAAGTACTGATCATTAACAAATGTGAAACAACAAAGGATGAAGTGTGGACTGTACCAGTTCATTGCGTTATTATTAGATGGATTGCAGGGAAACTATACGTCTGCGCATATGTTTAGAGAAAGGACATCCTGACTCAACAGTACAATGAGTTGAATTAACTTTGGGATCTCTACAGAGTCAGTTTTAGAATTCCACAAATTTTTATTTAAAGCAAGCTCAATTGACATAAAATGATTCTTTTACCTTGAAGATCCATAATTTCAGTCTCTTTCTGTTTCAGTAGTTCAGACAGTTTCAGAACTTTATTTTGGATTTCATCAAATTCCTTTTTTTCCTGGTAATATTCTTGGGCAGCTGCAGTTTCTAAATATTTTGCTTGGTGCTGCTTGAAAGTCTCTTCATACTGATTCATGTAGTCCTTGTACATTTTCCTTATAATATAACAAAATACATTGTCGAAGAGCCTAATCCAATTCTTCCTCTCACCAATGGTGCAGCCATGCCAAAAACAGGCACGCTGCATCCAGTGGGGGAGGGGGGGGGAGATTGAGAGGCTTCTGCAGGAAATTTAACTGCCCAATCTTATGCCCCAGAGCCATTACAAGGTACAGTGGCATCAAAATGGCTCCCTCTATATCCTGCAGGACCAGGACAGCCATTGGAGTCTCCTCAGGTTAAGGATACATTTGTTCCCTTACCCTGTGTTAAGCTCCACTGGCAGCAATGGGTCTCCTCGAATCTGTGCCTATTTAGCAGGCACAAAATCGAGGACACCCATGTCGCACTTCCAAGCACTGGAGGAGGCATAGGATTCAGTGGCAGACTCTGCTGCCACTCCCTTCCCTGATCTGATTCTCCCTTCAGTCTGCCCTCCCTCTACCCAGTTTCCCCTCCACCCACCCTCCCTCCCAGCCTGAAAAGCCTCCTCTGATCTGTGGGGTAACTGCCAGCTGCCCAGTGATGTAACATCCTTGTGCTGAGGCCCAGTGCCAACTGTGCTGGGCCTCTCACTGGTGGCAATATGCCTAATGGCACATTTGCAAAAGCCATTGCTGGGGCAGTGCACCAGCCATCAGTACTACTCTGGCTTAGGATTTGGCCCTAAATTTTCTTATCCCTGCATAAGCCTCCTGACCCACAATGGGTCTCCTCAGACTGCGCTAGCAATTTTGTTAGTGCTCATCCAGGGTGAGAAATGGTGTAGCAAGGCTGCTGCTGCAGGGGACAGGAACCAGCATGCACATTCGGCGCCAGATCCACTCCTTTTGCAGCCTCTTCAACCCATAATGCCCCCTCCTCGTTCCACCACTGCCTTAATTGCCCCAGCGGATGTAGACAGCTCCAGTAACAGCCCTGGAGCATTGCTGCCTCACATGGTAGAACTCCTAAAATGGCCACTGACTGAGTCCTGCACTCTCAGTCAGCAGCCATTTTGCAACAGCAGAAGAATTCGGTATGTCAGCAAAATCCTCAACAGGATTGGGCCCTTAGATGCTTTTTACCAGTTGTACCAGAAATTTTAAACTAACTGCCTTTTAAAATACAACCAATTCTCAAGACAAGTGCCCACCTCAAAATGTTGGAAATTTGGATGAATATTCAGGCACATTATATTTCATTAATTACTGCAATATCGTTGGGAATATTTCAGATCACTTGAATATTTTCCTATTACTTTTCGGCAAATCAGGGCCCAATCCAAATGAGCCCATACTGGCATGCAGTGTTGCAACATGCTGGAAGGCACGCCTGTGACACTTACCGCTGTGCTGGTGTGGACGCTGGCTCAGCGCAAGCCTGCGCTGAGCCAGCACCTGGCGGAGGAGCAACAACTGCTGCCTGGAACTCCAGGCAAGTGCTGGGTGGTGAACTGGTCAGATGGGGTGGAGAGAAATGATCTGGGATGAGGGGAGGGCAGTGGGAAGATGTGGCAAGGGGGGGAGCAGGGGGGAGGGATGTGGAGATGGTGGCAGGTCCTAATGCTGTATCCTAACCCCCCTCCTGGCCCAAGAGACTTGACACAGGTCTCCTTGAATCTGTGCCAGCACAGATTCAAGGAGACCCATCTGGGCCTCATGGGAATTACATGGGGCAAGGGAGAGTAAGGTCCCTGAGTAGACCCCGCACTACTTCCCAAGCCCATGGGATGCAGCAGAAGCCATTTTGGTGCCGTTGCAACCCTGGGCACTGGAAAACACAGGATTGGGCTGCCCATGTGACTTATGGCAATAAAAAATGACATAGGACTGTTGTTACACTCCAAGTACAATTCGCCATAAAAATTATGTTCTTATTTTTCTGAAACAGCATTTTTATATTCTTTATTTTCCCATCTTTACAGGTAATAAATGGAATGGTTACAATAACAATGTTTTATGAAGTTATTTTTAATATTTAAAAAGTGCAAATGTTCTTGCATACTTGTCTTTTTCTGTTGTTTCTTGGCAGGTCTGGAGTTCCTTCTCTAAATATTCCTCATGTTTATTAAGAATCATGTATGCACGTTTCCAACTAGGGCAACAAATTTTAATGTTATCAATTCATTAAAACTAACATTTCTAATATCATAAAAAGTAACAAAACCATCAAAATAATTGATATTTCTCATTCTAGATTTTTTTTCAACCTTTTCTACTTGAGCTCTCTCTTCCCAGCTACACTCCCAGTGTACACTACACTACACCCTCCAGTCTGGAGGGTATTCTAAAGCCTCCTAAAGGCATAAAAACGTCACTTCTAGTGTTCCCCTCCCCAAAAATAACTGGAAGTCACGTTCTCTAAGGTCTCCTGAAGGCTATGCATGGCATCCCTGTGCCTCAGAATACCTTCCAGATGCAACTGGAGGCACAGGGACAAGCAAGGGGGGTGGCCCTGAAAGGTGTGTCCTAGGGTGGCACTTCTTCCAGCTACACCACTGATGTGAAGCATTTTGAAAATTCATACAATATTATCTTATATGTATAATGAAATAAGTTGACACTTCCTCTTACTGGAAGTAAGTCCATTTAGCACTTACTAAATATACTGCTTGATTACAGAAATTACCCCAACTGTGTATTATAGTACAGTAATCTGTAAGTTCAGAAATAAAATTTTGATATACTTACACATTACAGTTCTCCTTATTGCTACTGCTGCATTTGTGGAGGTTAACCATCATCTCATCATCCTTGTTAATATCTTCTTTTAAATGACATATTTCACTTTTTCTCTGAGCAATATTTGCAGTGTATACTGAAAGAAATATACCACATTTCACATAATATAGAAATTAAGATCAGAATCGTCCACTGTAACACAAACTGTAAACAAGTCCTATGATTAAGGCTAGAGTCCTGATCCAGCAACTTCTTATTGGTAGAGGAGTTCTGTTGTGCATGTGAAGCTCCCCTACCTTTGCAACTGTTCTATTCATTTCAGGGAGAGAGCAGATTCTGGTCTTCTTTTGGGTAGAGGTTCAGAGATAGTCAGATTATAGCTTGCAGACTAAAGCCAGCATCACATGCAGGTTCCAAGATAGTTCAAGTTTGCAATACCCTTATTGAGGGTAAGAAGAAAACTTCTAGGTAGGAGGCAAGTACAGTGGAAGTGCAGAAGTGTATGTTTAGGTTTGGGTGCAAATGTACATTTTTTTGTTTTCCAGGCTACCAAGAGAAGGCTGACAGCTGATTAGTTAGCTGTCTGACTGCAGGCTGGTTAGCATGATATCCTTTTCCCTATTAGAAAAACAGGTGCAGGAACATTTGTTCCTGAGCCTACAAGAGCCTACAACCTGAGCAGAGGACTATCAAGGATTGGGAAGTGCCTGCTTAACCCTTAACCCTCAGGTTGTTTTAATGCTCAACCCCACTGCCTCTTCCCCAGGTACTTTTCTTCCTGTCCTCTGGGAAAAACAGTCCCAAGAGGAAAGAGTCAAATTGTCCTACTTCCTTGCTGCTGGGAGCGCAGCCTCTTGTGGCTGCTTTTGCTTTAAAAACAGCAACAACAAAAGGGTGACTGGAAGTTACATGTAATTGTAGCTTCATTGTGACCTCAGTGTTTGGAAACAAGTTGCATCAGAGAACCAGGATTGGCCGAGGCTCCCTGCTCAATGCACAATTCTGTTGTATAGTATGAGAAATGGTCCTGAGGGAAGACAGGGACAGCGACATATTTGGCTAAACCACCAACTAATCTGTGCAGAAGTCCCCATTTACTTGTCAAAAGGGAATTCAGTCTCTAGGAGGAAAAGGGTAAGTAGACATGCAGGCCCAAGAACAATGTGATGATAGCATGAATGTACAAAAGGCAAAGAAGCTGCTATAGAGAAAAACGAGAAATGGATAGTGAAAATTTATTGAGTCAATCCAGAATACGATACATCCACAGGAGATTCTGGGTGCAAAATGGCAGCCATACATGGCATGGCTCTTAATCATGACACTATGCTCTTCATGTAACATTAATCAGTTCTCCTCCAAGCTTCATTGGTTCTATATATTAATTTTTTTAAACCATAATATTAGCAACCTGATCCTGCTTCGGCCTTACCATATATTGGAAAACTAATGGACTAAAATATTCTGAATATAAAGACGACTTACTCTGTATCTGTTGTCTCACATGTTCTTTAGCAGAAGATGCCTGTTCAAGCTGAAAAACTGAAGAAATATACATATATTTTAATGTTAATATTATTGTCAATCAAATATTAAACAAGAAGATAATTCATATTTTAAAAGACAACTCAATAACTTGAATATTGATTTTATTCCAAAATTTGGAACAGCTTTTTAGGTATATCTCTTTTAAGACAATGTGTCAATTCCCCCACCAACTGCTTTCCCACAGTACCCCTCCAACCCCAAGCCACTTTTCCTTCTGCAAGGTTTCAGATATATATTTACCTCACAAGTATTTATCTAGAACCATGCAGAGAAGGAAAACTTGAGGAGAGTTGCAAGGGGAAAACAAGCCAATTAGGGAAGTGAAGCAAGCACTCTGCCACTTCTTTGCTATAAATTCTTCCTTTCAAAGTGCATTTGTTAGAAGAAGCAGCTGTTTTGGGTTTGACTATATGCATGTATTAATAGTTTAAAATTATACTATATATGTAACATGCAATTTGACCCTATGTAACCCTATCTTGATCCAGTAACACACCACTCCATATGCAAGAGGAAATTCTCATTTGTTAGCAATAGCAGGGGCACTCACTAACTGGCTAAGGGCCCAATCCTATCCAATTTTCTAGTGCCATTGCTGCTGTGCCAATGGGGTATGCACTGCTTCCTGTAGTGGGGAGGAAATCACAGAGGCCTCCTCAAGGTCTGGGTACATTTGTTCCCTTACCTCGAAGCTGCATTGCGGCTGCAGCGGTGCTGGAAAGTTGGATAGGATTGGGCCCTATGACATTTGAGTATAACCCAACTTCCTCCCTCACATAAAAGTACAGGACAGAGACAATGAATTCAAATGAACAGAAATGTTAGGGTATTGAGACTGAAGAAATTAGGGTTCTGTTTCATAGCTTGTTTTCAATGTTGAACTCCAGATCGCATTATAATCCATACCAAGCTGTAGAAGCAGCTTGTCCAAGTTGCTGAAGACACCCTCATTCATTTTGTAACCTACATTAATAAAAGGTGAGAGAGAGAAAATATATAAACTCACAACTGTGCACTAAATAACCAACTGACACAAAAAGAAAATTGCAAATATATGAAGAGTTGAATACAGTACCATCCCCTCTCCTCCCCCTAATGTCCCTGCAAATTCCAGGCCACCTGCACAGAGGGTGATCTACAAAAGTGTGCAGATGAAACTTCTGTGAAAAAGAGAAATGCCTGAATCTGCATCAGCAGAATGATGTGTTCTTGTAAACATCACTTTCCATTCACTTTCTTTTTTCTCTTCCTATTAAGTTTTCAGTCTACTACAACCCATCAAGTTATTACTACTGAATTTCTATTCACTGTTATTTCATATCAGATTTTATACTGCTTTTCTTCACTACTGAAATAGCTTAGGGCAGAAGTTCTCAAACTTTGAGGGAGCTTTACTCCCTCTGTAAGTTCTTGCAGGGGAGGGGCTAGGGCAGCCCCTGGGGATCTTGTGGCTAAGGGGGGGATGCTTTGCACTCATGTTATGTTATGTATGTTATGTTATGTTATATAGGCAGAGCTTTCCTCTCCTTCCCCTGCCCCTTAAAGGGAGGGAGGAGGTGTTACACGCACTGGTACGTCTACTCATAAGTAAGTCCCATTAGAGTCAGTGGGGCTTACTCCCAGGAAAGTGTGGATAGGATTCTAGCCTTGGAACCCAATCCTGGGCGTGTCTACTCAGAAGTAAGTCCCATTGGAGTCAGTGGGGCTTACTCCCAGGAAAGTGTGGATAGGATTCTAGCCTTGGAACCCAATCCTGGGCTGGTCTACTCAGAAGTAAGTCCCATTAGAGTCAGTGGGGCTTACTCCCAGGTAAATATAGAGAGGATTGTGGCCGCAATCGCCTTCCTTCCCCCTCCCCCACCGTAAAACACCTCAAGGCTTCCCCTCATGGGGGCAAAGCTCTTGGAGGGCCAGAGCACGCCTGGTCTGCAGCCCCTGAATCCGCTGCCTGCCTGACTGAGGTGGCGGGCGGGGGCAGCCAGTGCGCGAGGCTGCCAGGAGAGGCGCCCTCGCCCTCCCTCAGGCTTTCAGGGCTTCGAGAGCGGGCGTCGCTCTCCCTCACCTCCCCCGGGGCCAGGTGCCACTGAAAAGGGCGGGAAAACGTTTCCCGCGCTCTGAGGCGCCTCAGTGAGACACCACCCCTCAGCCGCCCTTCCCAGCCTTTACACGGTGGGCGGGGCGCTGCTGGCTGCCTTTCAAGGGCTGGCTGGGGGGGCAGGTGAGGCACAGCCTCCCCACTCGAGTCCTTCGAAAAGCACTGCTATCTTGTGAGGTGCATAAACACTCACAACCCAAGGGCAAGTTGTGAGTGTGTTGTGAGTGCTTGCGTGCCTCACATGGCAGCACCGCTTTTCGAAGGACTCTGGTGGGGAGGCTCGGCCTCCCCAGCCCGCACCTCACAGGCGGCTGCGCTTTCCAAAGTACTCCAGTGGGGAGGCTCTGCGTCCCCTGCCACCCTAGCCTGCACCTCACAGGCAGCGGCACTTTCTAGAGGACTCCAGTGGGGAAGCTCTGCCTCCCCACTTACCACCTCACACCTTTCGAAGGACTCTGGTGGGGAGGCTCTGCCTCACCTGCCTCCCCACCCTGCGCCTCACAGGCGGTGGTGCTTTTCGAAGAGCTCTGGTAGGGAGGCAGAGCCCACCCACATCCCTGCACATCCCTGCGGAAGAAGCAGAAGATGGGACCTGGCGGGGAAGGGGAGGACGCTTGCAGGAGAAGAATATGGCCAACTGAATAAAGATCAGAGGAAGCCATGACACCTTCATTAGGATTCTCCCCTCAGTCTCCAGAGTGCAAAACATTTGCACAGAAAATGATGCAAAAGCCGAGGAAGTAGAACTGAAGAAGTTCTGTTAATGTGGAAAGCTGGCACACTGTGTCGTGGCTTATCCCAATAGACTAGTGTTTCTCAGCCAGTGGTACTGGTACCACCAGTGGTACTTGAGGTGGTATCACAGGACCCCTGGACACCTGCTGCCCAAAATGTTTTTCCCTCCATAATATTCGGATTTTTAGTCATCTAATGAGATTGACTTGCAGGAGATTCAAGACAGGTGAAGGAACAAACAGTCTTGTGGTAAAGGCTAACAAATTTAGGCTGCAATCCTAACCACACTTTCCTGAGAGTAAGCCCCATTGAACAAAATAGGACTTACTTCTGAGTAGACCTGATAGGATTGTGCCCTTACTCTGTCAGGAGCTTCTAAGGGCAATAAATTGTTAGTCTTTTAAGGTGCCCCAAAAACTCGGTTCTGTGGGCTGCAACGCAAAGCCACCACTGCTCCCCAGCTGAGGGCAAAAGAACGCACTACTCCATAAATAAAATGATCACAACATCACTTTATGAACTTTCACCACCACAAAAAAAGAGGAATGAGACCAAATTCATGGTCTGTGACTGTCAGTGGCTGGTAGCTGTGACAACAAAGTGGAGCATCTGTGATCATAGAAAAAATGGAACATGCCCTATACCAATGATTCTCAACTAGTGGTCATGCCACCAGCGGTACTTGAGGTGGTGTCTGGTGGTACTTGTGGGACCCCTGGACCCCTGCTGCCTGGTAGTGAGACCAGGAACATGACACAACGAACAGTGTAGAAGGCATACCTCGGCAGACAGAGCTCCAAAGCTTGCTTTTCCGAGCTCAAAAAAGCCCTCCAGTCTACTCTGAGAGAAAAAATCCACTCTGAGCCTCTTACTGGTGTTTGCTGCATTGCATCTAGTCTCCCAACCCAGAAGTAACTGGTGATGATGTCATCGCCAGTTACTTTGGATGGTACTTTGAATAGGTAGACCATGTGAAGTGGTATGGAGGAGGACAAACACTGAGAAGCACTGCAACAGATGTATTGTTTTGCTGACCCTGTCACTTCTGTTCCAATGGGCTACGTCAGGGCTTTTCAAACTGGGGCGTCGTGATGCCCCAGCCTGTGGGCCCTGGCCTCTGCCCCCTTAAGGGGCGGGGGCGGCTGCACCACCCCCAGGATCAAGCCGCACAGGGGGCTGCAGGGGCTTGGGTGCACTTAGCCAATCCTCCTGCAGCCTCCCCAGGGTGCGGGGAGCCTGGTACAAACCTTTGGCAGGGCTCCCCGCAGCAGTGAAAGTGAAAGCAGAGCGATCGCGCTCCACTTCCGCTTTAGTGGAGGTGGGGTGCAATCGCTCCGCTTTTACATTCACTGCTGTGGGGAGACCTGCCAAAGGTTCACACCGGGCTCCCCGCACCCTGGGGAGGCTGCAGGAGGCTTGGGTAAGTGCACCCAAGCCCCTGCAGCCCCCTGAGCGGCTTGATCCTGGAGGTGGTGCAGCCGCCCCCGCCCCTTAAGGGGGCAGAGGCCAGGGCCCACAGACTGGGGCATCACGACGCCCCAGTTTGAAAAGCCCTGAGTGGCACGATCCTGGGGATCGTGCCGCTGCCTTCCACCTGCTCCTGCTGCCTCCCCCCCCCCCCCCCGAGAGCTTGAAAACCACTGGGCTACGTATAAAGCTACAACTTATTTCAGGATCCTCCCCTTGCCTACTACAGCTTTAGTCAACAGGCATGAGGATATAAGGCAACCTGGCTGACACTGTATCCTTGGACTGTCAAAAACGTTTGGACAAAGGCTGCTGAGCAGGGCTCATGAGAGGGAGTAAAGGGGGCCATTCGTACCAAGAGTTAAAGCCAGGGTTAAAAGGGGGACCCAAAAGCCAAAGGCGGGGCTCCAGAAATTTCCTGGGATCTTACATTTTCCTATCTCACCTGGACTCGCTGCCCATGCAGGATGCTGGGGATGCTACAGCGGGCATGCAGTGGTGGATGCTGCTACAAGTCATATGCACCAGGCTGAGGAACGCATACACGACACTCTTTAATACAGTGTAAAATCTGGGAGGAAACTGGCCTGCTACAGTAGCACTTTGGCTTGTCGATCTGCTAACCGTAAGTGTATAGGAGCTCAGCTGTGGGACTACAGCTGCTGCAGAAGTAAGTCTTGGTGCACACCGGACATTTTCCATTCTAGTATGATGCTAATTTCCTGCAATGATTTTCTGCATTTAAAAGATTTTACAGAGAAACTTAAAAGTGTGTTTGGTTTTCTGTATCACTGTATCTCGCTGTCGACACCGTGTGGGTGGGTAAACCTGGTAGATCTTGGTTCCAAAGACTTTTCTGGCTGTTCCCACAATCTGTTGTCTTGTTTTGCCCCCTCTCCACCCCCATTCTGCCCACCCCCATCACCACTCTCCCCTCATTCTGTTTTTGCCCCCACCTCTTTGGGAAAGTGTCCAAAAGAAACAGTGGACCCCCTGATATTCCTCTCAGAGGCCCTGGTTGAATCAACTTTGCAGTCATGAAATAAGTCTGCTCCATTGGATCCTAAACTCCATGTCAGGTTGGAAGGCCCAACACAGAGTCTCTCAAGTCTACACTGGCAAAATAGTTAGTGCAAACTTGAGAAGCTCCATTGCAAGGCTTCGGTTGGGGCTTTCCCCAGGGGAAGGGGATGAAAGTTCTGTTCCTCCAAGGAGACCTCTGGCAGCCTCAGTAGTGCTGCTGTATGCAGCAATAGCCATTTTAGCGCCATTGCACCTGGCGGAACCTCCGGCTTTAGGATTGGGCTGCGAGTCGCCTGTCTCTAAATCTGTCCTTCACTTATTGAGATAGCTCATGAGGTATCACTCACTAAGATAATTGTGGAAAGGCTAGCACAGGAACGTGTGCAGGACTTTATATAAGGCATTATGAGAGTATATTTTCTCCTTGTCTGTAGCAGTACTATAAAGTCAAGCCGTAAAGATTTCTGATCTTAGTATCAGTCTTCTTGTGACCATCTCAGCATATTGTACTCACGTTGTCAAACACACTACCTCAGAGATTGTTGTAAGACATAATGCCTTGAGACACTGACCAACTGACTGAAGGCACTAAAAATAGCCCTTTATTGTTTTCTGAATGAATCATCCCCCCACCCGCCATTTTCTTCAATACTCTTGTAGATAAGCAATGAAGATGCTCCATCTGCTGGAGAACTTGAGCAGCATACCCCCAAGCAAATACTATATGTGTCACAAATACATAGAAAATTGCTCTGGTGCTTTAAGCATTACTTTTTAAAATACTATTTATATATTCTATCTATATTTGCAAAATAATCCCATCTATATTTATCTATACTTTCTATCTATATTCAAATAATGTCGCCATTGTTGCAATTGAATTGTTTATTAAGGAAAAAGTTAGGTATTTTTATTTGATTTGTAGTCTGTCCCATTCCCAGTATTTAGGACAGCTTGCAAGATATGTACTTATTAAAATAAATATGTTAATGTGATTCTGATTTTTGAAATCAGTGCTGTATTGACGTTGGCTCTCTCGTGTCTCATCAGAAACCAAATGCTAAAACTTTATTTTGTGTCATTTGCAGTAATAATTATTTGGACTTTTCTTGAGCTTTTGGAAAATTTAAAATCACTTGCAAATTTGCAAGTTCAAGCCATGCCAACGGGGCACATGCTGCATCCTGTGGTTGTGGACAGGCACAGAGGATTCCTCAAGGTAAGGGAATGTTCAGTCCCTTATCTCTGGACTGCATCGCAGCTGTATCAGCACTGGAAAGTTGAATAGGATTGAGCCCATAGCTTACAAGTTTGTTGCAGGAATTACATTAAAATAACACATGTGAAGCACTTTGCACACTCAGAAAGCACTCTATATAAATGTTAAGTATTATTATTGCTTTCACAATGAAGTTGAACCCTAGTATTTTCGATATTTTAAGGGAACTTGGGCAGTTGCATAGCTGAGAGGGGGCACAGAGGTCACAGGATCTGGGCAGTGCTCTTCCGGAGTGTGGCAATACTTCCCCCCCACCACAGCCACCATTCTCCTGCCCCCCCCCGGTTGCTTGCCCCGTGTCCCCTCCAAATGTGATTGTAGCTGCAACTGAAAGCCCCCCTGGGCCTCAAAAGGCCTTCTAAGGCCTAAAATGTCACTTCTGGTTTTGCTGAAATACCAGAAGTGACATTCTAAGGCCTTCTGAAGGCCCTAGAAGGACTTCTGAGGCCCAGGAAGTCTGTACACGGCCTTCTCGGGCCTCAGAACACTCTCCGGATGCAACCTGAGCAGCATTTGAAGGGGGCATGAGGTCAGGTCAGGGGGCGTGCCCACGTCAGGGGGCAGTCCTGGAAGGTGTGCTCTGGGGTGGCACACCTTCCACCTGTGCTGCTGAACCTGGGTTGCACTTCATACTGCTTTGTTAGCACACAGAAAGAGGAAAGATGAAAAATTAGGTAATTCTCAAGCTACTCAATAAAGGTAAACAGAGAGACAACCGAGGAAAGAGACAACAACCAATAAAAGCATTCACTAGAAGTGGAATGTGGGCAAATGCAACAAATTAATTCTGCTCAAAATGTATGCTTTTGTTTAGTAACAGACAGAATCTTTTGCCTCAGGTAATCAAAATTCATGCATCAAGTAATCCAGGACCATGGAGGAAGGACTGGCTAACCTGACCTTAGGTTGCAATGTGTAGAGACACAAAATAGAGCAGATCACTATAATATAACAAATGACAGGCTTATAGATCATATATTTCAGATTCTTTTCAAAGTTCCTCAGATGTGGCATTCAAAACTCCACTGAATAGAGTGTTATATTGGTATCAGGCATCACCCATGCAGTCATTTCTTCATTTCATGTCAAATGTTTCTGCAGCATCATTTGTCTGTCTAGGGCTCCAATCCTATCTACTCTTATCTGGGAGTAAGCCCCATTGACTATAATGGAACTTACCTCTGAGTAGACATGCATAGGATTGGGCTCTAGGTCAATGGTTTCCAAACCTTTTAGCACCACTTTTTAAAACAACATTCTATCAGGACCCACGTAGCTTTATGAGACTTTAAGAAAAGAAAATATCACTTTACCACTTGTTTTTATCCGTTTAATCAGGTTCCTCCAAACCCCAGCCCAGGGCCAGATCTGGGGTTTGGGGATAGCCTTCCGCTCTGTAAGCAAAGCTTACTGTTCTGTTGTCGTTGTCGCCCCCGCGGCTTGTCTTTTGAGTAGATCTGGGCACCAGAATGCCCTGGGCAAGAATGCCCTATCTGGACATCCTGTTGCACAGCCTTCTGGGATGCTGGGCAATAGACACAACTTCCCAGAGTGTCCTGGTGCCCAGATCTACTCAAAAGACAAGCTGTGTGGAGGTGGAGCGGTAAGCTGTGGTCCAAATGGGGACCACATTTTTGAAACACAGCGATCATGAGTTTGGCAACTGCTGCTTTTTACTATGGTGGGGGGACCACCTAGAATATTTGTTGAGATCCACGTTAATTGGATCAGGGCCATTCTGGTGGCCTTGCATTCCCCTTTGCAAGGTCTTTGATAAAAGCTGAGGCACATCTGCCTTCTTGTGAGTAAATGTGCATATGTGGCTCAGCTTCATTTTTCATAGGACTCAGTACACTTTTCTTGTCAACTATCAGCTTGACAGTTTTGTGACCCACAGTCTAGGTTATTCTAGCACAATTATTTGCCACCTTACCTGGTAATGTCTTTTCCAATGTCTTGTAACCAAGCTCCTTTTTAATAGATGTCACAATTCGATAAGTTATTGATATCATAGGTCTCCAGACTAACACTGGAGATTTGTGGAGATTTGGAGATTCTCTAGTTTTAACAGTTTGTTTGTTTTTAAATAAACACCTGAACTTGGCTGGAATCATGGCTCATTCATAGACAGCAATGCCTGTTTTGCACGTAGTAGTGTGCCAGTAGTAAACAGTAGCACAGTTTTGTAAACAGAAGATCTTAGATTCAATCCACTGCATCCACAGGTAAAGGATTGCAAATAGTAGATGGTGAAAAAGGCCCGAGACCTTGCAGAACAGCTACAAGATAGAGGGGAAAATACTGGGCTACATGGACCAAAGATCGAAGGCAACTTCGTTTTAACAGATTAACTTTTTATTAGAGAATGTTTCAGTTTCATGAGCATAGAACAACTGGATAGCAAATATAAGATCCCAGAACACGGCTACATACTGTGAGAGAGTATTACACAGCAACTAAGCCAATGTCTGAGATAGGATGAGGTTCATTTCTGTATTCTCAAGACAAAGACTTGAGTACTCTTATACCTAGCTGCTAGGCAGATTTCAAAAGCTCAATCCTATGTTGATCTCAGGGTGTTGTTGTTTTTTTAAAGTTTTTAAATTAAATGTATCTGACACCAAATCATATCCCCACTAGCCCAGAGAATGCTGGGCTGCCGACAGCCAGGTGATTTTAAAAAGTTAAAAAAAACTTTTTACATACCTTTCTATAGGCCACTTGGCTTCCAATAGTTCTCTTCGGATCTATGCCAGCTCCTTTGTAAGGAAACTTCTGGGGCAGGCCAGGAAGGTGGGTAGGATCTTGGCATGTATTGCTGCTGCCAAGATCCTTCCCCTCCCACCACCAAATTACTCCTAATTCAGCCCACTCCCTGCCCTGGTCCTTCCTTGAATCACCCCAAACTGCCCTCTCACCTGCTATCTTAGGACATCTGGGAGTCACTGGCATGTGCACTGAGCCTCCAGCTATTTGGGGCTCCATGACACCTTACAGTGGTGTGGCATTTGCAGTGCTGCAAAGGAGCTTACACTGCAGCTTACAGAAGATCTGTTGCCATAGGAGCTCCATTGGGCTGCCAGTGTGTGATAAATGAGCAAAAACAGTGTTTTCTATAAAAAGAATAGGATTCTTTACTTTTGTTTGATACTGCATTCATCTCTCTACAACTGTATGAAATGCCCTGAAAGATAACTAGCCAAAGCTAGTTTTCACTCCACAAATAGATATACTGATAAGAACTGATGTGGTAATTCTACAAGCTCTGTTGAGGCTGTACTGATAATGCAATTTCAAAAGAGACGGCTATGAGAAGAAAAATTCTCAAGCTGGGAGACCAATAATTGCCGTCCAAGGTCAGATATGAATTGCAAATAATGTACAGCAAATTCATTGCTGGAGCTACTTATGATGATGATGACAGCATCATGAAAGTGCCAACAAAGAGAATCAATTGATGGTACTATCATAAATTGTTTTGATTGTCAAATGCTGATGATCAAAAACTAGAACCAAATAGCAAAAAATTACCCCTGATATGTTTGGCCAAGCAAAGTAATCCCCGCTATAAATGCCTTTGTTCTAGGTGCATTCAAAAAAATGGTTCATGCTTGCTTTATTGAGACAAGTCAGTGATCTCCAAGGAAACAAAAGGCTTCAATAGGCCTTTACCTATTGAAGTAATGGGTGAATGTTTTGAAAAAAAGCAGTTCTACTCACAACCTGAAGCCCAGCTGCAAATAGATCATCAATCTGTAAAGTATCTCAAGAATGGCCCTTTTCTCAGTACAGTATATGCAGCAAGTATAGCAAACAAGTAAACAGACAATGCAAATTACATTTGTATCATGGGCTATTTTCTATAATTTGTTCTGATTGCCCGATGTAAGATTTTCATGGGACAATTTGGGTTGCAAAAATGCACTTCACCATGATACACTGGAAAACAGGGTGCTGGACAAGATGAACTTCTGATCTGATTCAGTAGACGTCTTCTCTTATGCTTTTATACGTAGAATGATGTTCCTCTGGCCTGAGGTATGAGTGAGAGGGTAAGTTGTTCAGAAAATGAAAACAGTGAAAATATGCAATACTTGTATATGGCATTGTACAAACTACTGTTTATATCAACTGTCACCAATAGATTCATTTGTCCAAAGAAATCAGTGCCAAAAAACCATCCCATTGACTTTAGAGAGAATTTTTCTCCATCCATCACTGCCAGATTTGGTCTAATGAGCCTGTTGTATGATTTGAAAGGCAAGTAGGACTTATGGCAAGTCCTTAAGGCATGATTTGAAAGGCAAGTAGGACTTTAAAAAGTAGGACTTTTAAAGTATTAAATGTTTTATGAATGACAAAGAACACTTTCATTCCCTTGATACTTGTTTGCATAATACTTGACTTAGCATAATGAGATGCTGTAATGGAGAGACTACTTTTGGGAAGCAGGATCTGTGAGTTACAGGGCAACATTGTACTTGAACTGCCAGATTTGTCTGCACAAGGCTTATTGGGAGATGCTTAGGAACTGTAGATGTAGGAAAACTCTCTTTCTAGACCCACAAAGCAATGTTCACTTTGCAAAGCAGTCCCCAAGGGCAATGGACTCCCTTGCAAATTTTACTCAAGTCCAGAAGTGATCATTACAACAGGTATTGGCAACCTTCAGTCTTGAAAGACTATGGTATTGCGCTCTGAAAGGTGGTTCTGGCACAGCGTCTAGTGTGGCTGAAAAGGCCGATTCGGGAGTGACAATCCCTTCCACACCGGGAGCAAGTGCAGTCTGTCCCTGGTCTGTCTCCCTGGCTATGGGCCTTCCTTCTTTGCCTCTTTGCCTCAGTCTGTTGGCCAAGTGTCTCTTCAAACTGGGAAAGGCCATGCTGCACAGCCTGCCTCCAAGCAGGCTGCTCGGAGGCCAGGGTTTCCCACCTGTTGAGGTCCACTCCTAAGGCCTTCAGATCCCTCTTGCAGATGTCCTTGTATTGCAGCTGTGGTCTACCTGTAGGGCGCTTTCCTTGCACGAGTTCACCATAGAGGAGATCCTTGGGGATCCGACCATCATCCATTCTCACGACATGACCAAGCCAACGCAGGCGTCTCTGTTTCAGCAATGCATACATGCTAGGGATTCCAGCACGTTCCAGAACTGTGTTGTTAGGAACTTTGTTCTGCCAGGTGATGCCAAGAATGCACTGGAGGCAGCGCATGTGGAAAGCGTTCAGTTTCCTCTTCTGTTGAGAGCGGAGAGTCCATGACTCGCTGCAGTACAGAAGTGTACTCAGGACGCAAGCTCTGTAGAGCTGGATCTTGGTATGTTCTGTCAGCTTCTTGTTGGACCAGACTCTCTTTGTGAGTCTGGAAAACGTGGTAGCTGCTTTACCAATGCGTTTGTTTAGCTCAGTATCGAGAGAAAAAGTGTCAGAGATCGTTGAGCCAAGGTACACAAAGTCATGGACAACCTCCAGTTCATGCGCACAGATTGTAATGCAGGGAGGTGAGTCCACATCCTGAACCATGACCTGTGTTTTCTTCAGGCTGATCATCAGTCCAAAATCTTGGCAGGCCTTGCTAAAACGATCCATGAGCTGCTGGAGATCTTTGGCAGAGTGGGTAGTGACAACTGCAGTTAAATAGCTATTATGCATTTCCGCTTTATCTCTTGGTACTTGCCTGCTTCTGTGATCTCTCTCTCTCTCTCTCTCTCTCTCTCTCTCTGGTGATATATCAGGGTTCTTCCCCAGTAGATAAAAAATTGAAATTTTATGTCTGCATAGTCCAATGCATGGAATACTGGAAAATACGACAATTCCTACTTCATTGTCGCAACCAGCTGTTCATGAGAGAGAGCCACACATCTGATAGGAAGCAAAGCTGTAGTTCTTTTTCCTTCACACACCTCAGCAGTCTCCAGGTTGGAGGAGGGGGACTTACAGGGGCAGGCAGAATATCCTATACATGTGACATGCAGGATTTGGAGTTTTTTGCTTCAGTCTCTGGGTTTGCAAGGTGCAATATTTCTCTCCTGCCAACCTCCCCCCCCCCCATAGATTTACATGGAGATTAAGCCTAGGCATGTGCCTTTTTGCCCACCTGCAATGGCACCTGGCAGTGTAGAGCATGATGTACAGTGTGCTACTTTTACTGAGCTTCCAGGAACCACTGATACCATCCTAAACTCTGTTAAGTTGTGTATTTGGATTTCAAGTCTATTCTCTCCAAGCTTTTATTAATGAGTTTAAGCCGATCTCAATTCAAATATTTTGGCTTAACTGGGTCTTGGATCATAAGAACATCAGAAGAGCCCACTGGATTGGGCCAAAGGCCCAACTAGTCCAGCTTCCTGTATCTCACAGTGGCCCACCAGATGCCTCAGGGAGCACACAAGACCCCTGCTTCCTGGTGCCCTCCCTTGCACCTGGCATTCTATTTCCAGCTATTTCAAGGAAATAAGAGCTCTGGCTCCCAGTCTGGGGCATGTTGCCCATGCATCTTCTTGAGTTCCTGCATCCACAAAGTATAAGCAGCAGCACTTGTTTTTTTGTTGGGGAGGAGGTTCACATAAGACCTTAAAAAGTACTTTTGAGCCCCTCCCATCAAGTCAGCTTTTATCAGCCCGTTTTCACAGTCTGCTAAGGGCCCAATCCTGCCTAATTTTCCCAGTGCCAGTGCAGACATGCCAATGGGGCATGACCTGCATCCTGTGGTGGAGGGGCAGTCACAGAAGCCACCTCAAGGTATAAGAATGTTTCTTCCTTTACCTCTAGACTCCATTGCGACTGCACCGGTGCTGGAAAGTTGGATGGGATTGGGCCCTAAGTTGGCTTCCATGCCTGAATTTAGAGCGTTAACTGCGGGTTTATACCAGACTCCCAAAGGTCCCTAAGCCTCCCTTGTGGCGCTTTTGTTTTGTTTTCTCTGAGCAGGAGTGAATGCGAAATGAGGGCAGAAACGAGGAGCCCATTTTCAAGCCGTCTGTTCACGCGGGCCCACGTCCGGGTTCCGGGACCTCGCCCTACGCTGTAACAGGCGGCAGGTGTGCAGAAACGCCCGAACCTCCTAGTTGGGAAGAAAGTGCCGACTCCTTCCCCGTCGCTGGCAGTGAGCGCGGAATGCGAGGTGTTATCGGCTCGCCCGGTCTTGACTTGCAAGCGCTTTGCCCACAAGACTGAGGGACTCATCCTGCCAGGTGGTTGGAAACAGCGGAGACTTGTGCTGGACTTGGGTAGGAGTATCCTCGGCAGCTGAAACCGACGCTTCCAAATCCTCTTCCCCCCTCCTAATGATTTTTTAAAAAACTCTACACTAATTGCTTGCTGAGCATCCTAAATTAATTAACCCATTTCTACCCAGCCCACAGGTGTACACATTTGATCCCTGTTGCGTATATGCAACGTTGCATATACGCAGCAAGGATCAAATGTGTACACCTGTGAGATGGACAAAAATTGGTTAAGGAAAGTCAAGGATGGCCGTCAGAGAAACATTCCGTATGGTCCCACCAATTCCTAAGCCGGCACACTTCCTCGGAGGTAAACCTCACCGAGCTCTAGGAGACTTAGTGCTAAGTCAACACACTTGGAGCGCACTGCTAGATATATGAGAGGCAGACAGAACCATGCTGGCTTGGACCGAGGGTCCCTGTAGTAGCCCATCCTCCTGTTTCCCAGAGTGGCCGGCCAGATGCTTCCAGGGAGCCCGCAAGAAGGGCGAGAATACCCTACTCTCGCCACTCCCAGCAACTGGGAGCTTCTGTTTCACAATGGACACAAAAATGCCGTCAGACGTGGCGACGAGTCGCTGGGAAACCAACGCCTTGAAAGTCACCTGAGCCAGCCAGACGCACTCACCCTCTCAACACCTGGCGGCGAGGAATTCCAAGCATTAAATACGCATCGCGTGAAAAACGGGTGCAGGGTTGAGGCTGCAATCCTATGCATCCTTTCCTGAGAGTCAGCCCCATTGAACTCATTTACTTCTGAGTAGACCTGCATAGCGGGGACGTGCGGTGGGTGGGGAGGCAGGTGAGGCTGTGCCTCCCCACCGGAGTCCTTCGAAGAGCGCCTCCCATGGCGGAGGCGGTCTTCGAAGGACTCCGGTGGGAAGGCGCTGCTTCACCTGCCTCCCCACTACCCCACCTCCCTGCTACATAGGATTGGGCTGTAATTCTCCCCATAGGCAGCGGGCAAGTTCCCACTGCCAACTCGCCGTCAGGCAGGAAGGGAAGGCCTGTGATCAAGTCATTGCGTCTGTGGGTATTTGACGCGGGGCTTCCTTCCCCCCAGAAAATATTGGGCGCGACCCCTGAAGGATTCTTCACTGTTTTCAGTGACAGACCCAATCATCATTTCTCCTACTGAAGCAAACGAAGGGGATTTCTTAGGGAAGCGCTTAAGGGCCCAATCCTATCCAATTTTCCAGTGCCGTTGCTGCTGAGCCAATGGGGCATATGCTGCATCCTGTGGTGGGGAGGCAGTCCCAGAGGCCTCCTCAAGGTATGGGAACCTTTGTTCCCTCACCTCGGGGCTGCACTGCGGTTGCACCAGTGCTGGAAAGTTGGATAGGATTGGGCCGTGAGTCTAGCTCAAATTAAGCACTTAGGCTGGTTTATTTTAACGGAGACATTTCAGCAAATGCTGCAACATCGCACTACAATCGAGGAGATTTATGGGCACCAAACGGCCGGTTCGTGCCTACCCAGAGTTGGACGCAAACTTCCGTCTTCCACCCAGTCCTAAAAGCATTTACTTCAAACTAGGACTCGCTGTTTTCTGAGGTCGTGCAGCGCGATCCTGTGCATATTTCGCTGGAAACCCTATTGGTTTCCATGCATCTCACTTTCCAGGCAGTGTGGATAGAATTGCGACCTGAAATTCCCCATGAATTCCCTGTTTACCCGAAATAAAGTTCCACTGGAATTATGCCTTCTGAACGGATGCATTTGGGGCTGGGATTGTTTAGAATCGCAGCCTTAAATAATACACGCGCGGAATGGAAAGCAGACCCCGCCCCACTCCACTCAATCAGCTTCGGGTTAAAGATTTTCAGGGCGCACTCCTATCCAACTTTCCAGTGCTGAGGCGGCCACAATCCTGGAAGAGGCTTCCATGATCCATTGGCATGGCTGCATCTGCGCTGAAGAGTTGGATAGAGGATTAGGGCCCTCACTGAGTAGCAACCCTAGTTGGCTCACCAGTGTCTTCAGAGAGGAAGGAAACTAAAGAAGCGCCCAATTTAAAAACCAGTCCTGAACACATCAATCTATTGGGGCAGGGTGGACAAGCAGTGGCATAGCTAGAGGGGGTGCAGAGCACTAAGTCTTGCAGGAAGCCTCAACACCGCGTGCAAGGGACCCCTCCCCTCCCCACTGGACCCATTCGAAGCTCCAAGGGGAGCCCGGTGAGACTCCCTGCAAGACTTAGTGCTTTGCACCCCATCGAGCTACGGCACTGATGACAATCCTTTCCCCCCCTTCCTTAGGGCCCAATCCTATCCAATTTTCCAGTGCCGGTACAGCTGTGCCCATGGGGTGTGCGCGGCATCCTGTGGTGGGGAGGCAGTCACAGAGGCCTCCTCAAGGTCTGGGTACATTTGTTCCCTTACCTCGAGGTTGCATTGCAGCTGCACTGGTGTTGGAAAGTTGGATAGGATTGGGCCCTTAGTGACTCTCTCCCTCTCCCAAGCAAATTCATTTGGAAGCAAAGGCCATGACTTTCCGATTCACAACCGAGTTACACCGGTTGGGTGGGGGCCTGAGGACAGAGAAACTGGTCCGTGAATCCGCTTCATTTGCCTCAACGTGTGTTTACACTCTTAAGTCCGCCTGGGTGTGAGTCTCGTTGTGCACTGCTGGTTGTTTGGGAGCCGTCCATCCATGGCGGAATAACTCATTCCAAATCCACCTGGCTGAATGGGGTGGCCAACGTGCAGACGAGGAGGCGAGTCTCCTACCCCCACCGAGGCTGCAATCCTATCCATACTGAAGTAAGTCCCATTGACTGTAAGGAGACTTACTTCTGAGTAGACGTGCCTGGGAGCGGGCTCTAAATGGGCTCCCTCTTGGTGGCGAGTCCCAGCAGCGCCCCACGATTTTTTTTCCTCCTCCTCTCTCCCCCCCCCCTCTTGTCGGCTGTTATGAAAATGAGCAGTCTTGAAAGCCTTTCCGCCTCGCATCGATGCTGCAAATGGCTCGGAGGGTTTTCTCTTCTCCAAGTGAACTGTGGAGATCCGTGAAAATCATCTCCGGGTTTTCCGTCAGAGTGAACTTGGCCGCGTAGCCAGGCGTGCCCTAATCTAAGCCGACACTTCCAAAGCATCTGCGCTACGGATCCGCCGTCTGATTCACCGGCCCTTCCCGAGAAGGCGCAGCAGTGTGCTTGATACTAAAGGAAAGGCAGGCGAGGAAGGGGCAAGTCTCTCTCTCTCTCAAGCCCCAACAACGTTTTGCCCCCCCCCTTCTCTGTGCTGAGAAAAATGGCCGGAGAAAACTGAAATATGGTTAATTTCACTCCATGGGGCACGCCGGAAAATGATCTTCATTAAAAAAGAAGCAGCCCCGGAGCCTCCAATTAAGAAGGGATGCCTTTTGACGTGGGGGGAGGGGAGAAAGGGAGAAGGAGAGATATTAACAAAGAAGGCGTGGGGGAAAGAGGACTGCTTATGGAAAGACCCGGCTTGAAACCGAATTTAATTCCAGATATCTGTAGAAAAGAAATCGACCATCTTGTGTCTTGGGGTCCTTCTTTTCCAGGGTGACCTGATCCAATGGGGGACAGAGTGCCTCTACCTTCAGCCACTGTATAAGGAGAGGGAATCTTGGCGGAGCTTTCTAAGCCCTTCCATGCTGAGCTGAACCTGCCCAAATTCCCTCTTCTATACAGTGCTTAATGGTAGAGGCACTCTGTCCTCCATTGGATCTGGTCACCCTGCTCCTTCCTCGTTCTCTCTCCACATATAATTCCCAACAATTCTCCCTCTCCCCCTTCCCAACCATTTCAGGCCTCGATCCTATCCACACTTACTTAGGAGGAAGCCCCACTGGCTATAATGGTGCTTAATTCTGAGTAGGCATGCATAGGATTGGGCTCTCAGGGCCCCATCCTTGCCAACTTTCCAATGCTGATACAACCGCGCCAATATGGCATGCCCTGCATCCTGAGGTGGGGGGGGGTGCGCTCATGGAGGTCTCCTTAAGGTGAGCGAAGGTTTGTTCCCTTTTCTTGGGGCTGCATCGATGCTAGAAGATTGGATAGGATCGGGCCCTCAATCCGTTTGTGGTACTCTATTTTATTGGGCAATGGATTCTTTCCAGAATCGTGTTTCGTACTTTCTGGTTTTTTTCTTTGTTCTCTATTTAGTCTGTTTGTTTTTTACAGATGGGGCAGAGGAAGGGGGGAAACGAGGGGCTCATTGGAGGTGGAGAGTCAGAAATTATGCCCGAGAGCGGATCAATAATTGAAGAGCTGCCTCCAAGTTGCTCGTCCTGACCTACAAATGCCTTCTCACTTCTTCCCCCATGGCGATCGGGGGTGTTTCTTCAGCCCCGCTCAAGCGAAAACAATCCGGCTTAAAACGGAAAAGAAAAAAGAAATTAAAGAAGCAAATGAGGGAGGGAGCGATGCAGGGCCCAATCCTTTTCATGTTCATCCGTTATAGTCAATGGGACTTACTGCCAGGAAAGGGTGAATAGGACTGCAGCCGGAGGCGATTACGGGAGAGACGCCTGCTGTGGCCTGGGTGCGAAAGCTGGGGGGGCTCCTCCTGAATGGAGTTTCACTCTGAGAATGATGCTGATTTGGGTGTGGAGCACCCAGCAGGAAAACACCCGCCCAGGCTGATAACTGTGACATTGGCTCCTTTGACCCTGCGCACACTGACTGCAGGTGGAGGCTACGTCCCACTGAACCCGGTGGGGCTCACCACAAAGTAAACTTACTTAGGGCCCAATCCTATCCAACTTTCCAGCACTGTGCAGTCGCAGTGTAGCCCTGAGATAAGAGAACAAATGTTCTCATACCTTGAGGAGGCCTCTGTGACTGCTTCCCCACAACAGGATGCAATGCACACCGCATTGGCACAGCTGCACTGGAAAATTGCATAGGATTTAGCCCTTACTTATTTACAATTTATATCCTGCTTTATCTCCCAAGTGGGCCTTCAAAGCGTCTTGCAAGTCACTGAAATTATAGAAGACAATATGAAAATATAAAGAAACAATTCCCTTTAAAAAGTGTATAATCTAGACTCACAAAGAGTGTCTGGTCCAACAAGAAGCTGATGGAACATACAAAGATTCAGGTCTACAGAGCTTTCATCCTGAGTACACTTCTGTACTGCAGCGAGTCATGGACTCTCCGTTCACAACAGGAGAGGAAACTGAGCGCTTTCCTCCAACGCTCCTACCTACGCATCCTGCCTCCTACGCATCCTCAGCATCACCTGGCAGGACAAAGTCCCAAACAACACAGTCCTGGAACGTGCTGGAATCCCTAGCATGTATGCACTGCTGAAACAGAGACGCCTGCGTTGGCTCGGTCATGTCGTGAGAATGGATGATGGCCGGATCCCAAAGGATCTCCTCTATGGAGAACTTGTGCAAGGAAAGCGCCCTACAGGTAGACCACAGCTGCGATACAAGGACATCTGCAAGAGGGATCTGAAGGCCTTAGGAGTGGACCTCAACAAGTGGGAAACCCTGGCCTCTGAGCGACCCCCTTGGAGGCAGGCTGTGCAGCATGGCCTTTCCCAGTTTGAAGAGACACTTGGCCAACAGTCTGAGGCAAAGAGGCAAAGAAGGAAGGCCCATAGCCAGGGAGACAGACCAGGGACAGACTGCACTTGCTCCCAGTGTGGAAGGGATTGTCACTCCCGGATTGGCCTTTTCAGCCACACTAGACGCTGTGCCAGAACCACCTTTCAGAGCGCGATACCATAGTCTTTCGAGACTGAAGGTTGCCAATACAAATAACAAATCTATTATTGTTATTTTATTATTATTATTAATTGTTGTTGGCAACCTTCAGTCTCCCACCACCTCCATGGGTGGCAGCAACCATAGAAGGGCCCTCTCCAAGCTGAATTATCTGGAGGAACTTGCACAGGATCGCTTTGGGCGACACCTGTCACCTGCAGCTCAGAACAAGGGGCTGCGCCTTTCTCAGCGCAGTGAATGGCTCGCAAGACGCAGCCCCGAGTCCTCGCATTCTTACCCCAAACAGAAGCAACTGCCACAGAGTTCGTGAAGCTCGCTCTCCCTGGGAGAGTCTACCTAGGACTACTGCTGCCTGGTTTCAGGCCAATCCCTCCCTCGACGACAGGGGACAGCCCAAAGCTGGATAGAGAGGACAAGGCTGCAATCCTTTCCTGGGAGTAAGAATCATTGAATAAAATGGGACTTACTTCTGAGTAGGCACGCATATGATTGCACCCCAAAACGCTCCTCTTAGGATCCAGGAATCTGGATAAACTGGGCCTACGTCTTGTCCCAGAGCTCGAGTCTCCTCCTCTCCCCAAACCCCCTGAGACGCTCCCTTTCCCCTAAAGAGGCTTGCGGAACCTTTCAAGTCAGGTTCGCACCAGCTTCCGTAGACAGACAGACGGTCCTTTTCATCCGATTGCTGAGAGGGACACGTGAAGCGTGCGGAGCGTAACCCACGGAAGCTGGTGCTGCTGAGATGATGGGTTGGCCTTCTGGCTACCCCTCTGCGGATCGTGAATGAGGAACGTTAGAGGATGGACTGCGGGTGGGTGGCGTAGCCAGAGGGAGCAAGCACTGGGTTTTGCAGGCGCCTGAGAGCCCCAGCCTAGGCATGTCTACTCAGAAGTAAGTCCCATTAGCGGGACTTTACTCCCAAGTCCAGAATTACAGCCTAAATGTACTTGGAGCCGGCCGAGACATATCTACTCAGAAGCAAGCCCCATTATATTCTATGGGGCTTACTCCCAGGTCGTTGCGGACAGGATTTCAGCCTAAACCTACTTAAAGTCCCAGCCTAGGCATGTCTACTCAGAAGCAAGCCCCATTATACTCTATGGGGCTTACTCCCAGCCCCAGGTCGGTGTGGACAGGATTGCAGCCTAAACCTACTTAGAGTCCCAGCCTCGGCATGTCTACTCAGAAGCAAGCCCCATTACACTCTATGGGGCTTACTCCCAGGTCGTTGCGGACAGGATTTCAGCCTTTAGTATTGGCAACCTTCAGTCTCGAAAGACTATGGTATCGCGCTCTGAAAGGTGGTTCTGGAACAGCGTCTAGTGTGGCTGAAAAGGCCGATTCGGGAGTGACAATCCCTTCCACACCGGGAGCAAGTGCAGTCTGTCCCTGGTCTGTCTCCCTGGCTATGGGCCTTCCTTCTTTGCCTCTTAGCCTCAGACTGTTGGCCAAGTCTCTTCAAACTGGAAAAGGCCATGCTGCACAGCCTGCCTCCAAGCGGGCCACTCAGAGGCCAGGGTTTCCCACTTGTTGAGGTCCATCCCTAAGGCCTTCAGATCCCTCTTGCAGATGTCCTTGTATCGCAGCTGTGGTCTACCTGTAGGGCGCTTTCCTTGCACGAGTTCACCATAGAGGAGATCCTTTGGGATCCGCCCATCATCCATTCTCACGACATGACCGAGCCAACGCAGGCGTCTCTGTTTCAGCAGTGAATACATGCTAGGGATTCCAGCTCGTTCCAGGACTGTGTTGTTTGGAACTTTGTCCTGCCAGGTGATGCCGAGGATGCGTTGGAGGCAGCGCATGTGGAAAGCGCTCAGTTTCCTCTCCTGTTGTGAGCGAAGAGTCCATGACTCGCTGCAGTACAGAAGTGTACTCAGGACGCAAGCTCTGTAGACCTGGATCTTGGTATGTTCCGTCAGCTTCTTGTTGGACCAGACTCTCTTTGTGAGTCTGGAAAACGTGGTAGCTGCTTTACCGATGCGCTTGTTTAGCTCGGTATCGAGAGAATGAGTGTCGGAGATCGTTGAGCCAAGGTACACAAAGTCATGGACAACCTCCAGTTCATGTGCAGAGATTGTAATGCAGGGAGGTGAGTCCACATCCTGAACCATGACCTGTGTTTTCTTCAGGCTGATTGTCCGTCCAAAATCTTGGCAGACCTTGCTAAAACGATCCATGAGCTGCTGGAGATCTTTGGCAGAGTGGGTAGTGACAGCTGCATCGTCGGCTTATACTTATATGCATTTGGGCTTATACTTTCCTCTTACCCTGGGGGCTGGGGGCTAAGAATAGGCCCTCAGTTTGGCTGTACTTGTCGTAAGAGGCGACTAAACAGCCACCGGGTAGATGGGACTCGGATTTCAGCCTAAACCTACTTAAAGTCCCAGCCTAGGCATGTCTACTCAGAAGCAAGCCCCATTATACTCTATGGGGCTTACTCCCAGCCCCAGGTCGGTGTGGACAGGATTGCAGCCTAAACCTACTTAGAGTCCCAGCCTCGGCATGTCTACTCAGAAGCAAGCCCCATTACACTCTATGGGGCTTACTTCCAGTCCCAGGTCGGTGCGGCTAGGATTGCAGCCTAAGCCTACTGGAGCCCCGTCCTGGGTAGGCGTACTCCGAAGCCATTCCCCTTGGGGTGAGTGCGGCTTTCTCCCAGGTGAGCGCGGACAGGAGTGCAGTCTCCCCCTCCCCCCGGGGCCACTGGTTGGCGGCGCGGCGCGGCCCCCCGGGATTGGCAGTGACGGGCAGGCGCCGAGGCGCCAGCAAATCAGCGCCGCCCGCGGAGGAGGGCGCCCCTCCCTCCCTCCCTCCCTGGCGAGTGGAGGCGCGGGCGGAGCGCGGGCGGCGCAGTCCCGGTGCCGGCGCCGTCGGGTGCGCCCGCTCGGCTGGCGGCGATGTTCGGGCTGCCGCTGCTGAACTTCAGCCCGGCGCAGGTGGCGGGCGTGTGCGAGACGCTGGAGGAGAGCGGCGACGTGGAGCGGCTGGGGCGCTTCCTGTGGTCGCTGCCGGTGGCGCCGGGCGCCTGCGAGGCGCTGAGCCGGCACGAGTCGGTGCTGCGCGCGCGCGCCGTGGTGGCCTTCCACGCCGGCCACTACCGCGAGCTGTACCGCCTGCTGGAGGGCCACAAGTTCCCGCGCGAGTCGCACGCCAAGCTGCAGGCGCTGTGGCTGGAGGCGCACTACCGCGAGGCGGAGCGGCTGCGCGGCCGCCCGCTGGGCCCGGTGGACAAGTACCGCGTGCGCAAGAAGTTCCCGCTGCCGCGCACCATCTGGGACGGCGAGCAGAAGACGCACTGCTTCAAGGAGCGCACGCGCCGCCTGCTGCGCGAGTGGTACCTGCAGGACCCCTACCCCAGCCCCGGCAAGAAGCGCGAGCTCGCCCAGGCCACCGGCCTCACGCCCACGCAGGTCGGCAACTGGTTCAAGAACCGCCGCCAGCGCGACCGCGCCGCCGCCGCCAAGAACAGGTGGGGCGCGCGGGGCCCGCGGGAGCGGGGTGGCTGGAGCCCTTCGAAAAGCAGGCTGGGTGGGGAGGCAGAGCTTGCACACCTCACGCAGTGGTGGCACTTTTGAAGGACTCTGGTGGGGAGGCTCTGCCTCACCTGCCCCCCCACCCCCTATTGCCAAACACCCATCAAAGTCTTATCACCTCCAGTAGACTTTCTGGACCTGTCCTGGCATGTTTATTCCTTGGTTAATATACCATCACCCTTGGACGTGATGCTTGGCAAGAAGGAGAGGGCTGGTCTCTGCCTTGACAAGCTTACAGTCCTAAGCCACAAGGGAGACCAGCTAGGAACTGAGACAGGAACAAGGAGGGAAGAGAATGGGCTGCGTCCACTACCTGTCCTTAGGCAGAGAAGGCACTTGGCAAGCCAGGAGCGCATGATAGAATTTGATGGGCATGCGAGGTTACATTATTAATGGAGGTGTTTGTTTCCAGTGAGTAGAATAGGTTTACAGCCTCAATCTCACTGAATACAGTGGGCTAAGTGAGGTGAATAACACCGTTTTCAAACACCTCTGTTCATTTACTGCAACTTTATCCCATGTTTCCCCCAAAGATCTCAGGGTCCTGCCCCTATTTCATCCTCACAGGAATCCTGCAAGGTGGATTAGACAGAGACATGTGGATGGCCCAAGGGGACGTGGTAAGCTGCATAGCTGAGCAGACAGCCCAACTGGAGTTCCCCAGTTGTCATCGGACAGTCCACCCCTTACTCCACACAGGCTGAATTCTACGTATCCAGTTTCATATTACCCGTTCATTGTACAGAAAACTGCTTAGGCTGTAGCCCTGGGTATCCTTCTTCGCTTCCAGTGGGATTGATTTAGGGGTAGACATCTTTAGGATGGAGTTGCAGGGAGGCAATTCTAAGCATTTGTAAAGAAGGATGAAATTACTGAGCACACTTCAGTTCAGGATGTACACGACAAATCAAACCACAATTAAGATGGTTGGATTTCCACATTTGCTGTGTTTTCATTGCCTCTGAAGCAGTGTTTCCCTTTAATCCTGTTAGCACTACCTCTTCTCTTCCAAATGGGTTGATACAGACTGCATTCTCTTTTCCAACCCTCACTTATTTATCTGATTCAGTATATTGTTAGTTTGGTGATTAGCCTCTAAAAAAGGGATAAAAAAGATTAATTATTAGGGTGAAAATTAATTTTCAGGTTTCCAAAACCTCCCAGCCATCATTGTTTGGCATGACTTCAGTGGGTCTGACATCCCTGATCCTAATGACAAATTTTGAGAACCTCCTCCATTTGAAATAAATGGATATCACCTCATCTTATTGTGCCGGTGATTAGACATGCAAATAGAATTGCAGCTTGACCTGCCTGTCCTCAAACACATTAACAGTGGAGGAATGCCATGTGAGCCCTGTGTCTAAAGCTTGGTCCTAAATGCAATGACAAAAAGTGAGTATCAAGTTTTGCAATTTATTGTCCTTTTGGAATTATGATTGGGCCACAACAGACATCAGGAAGGGCGAACTGTACTTAGAAAATTAGTTCTGATTAAATCAGTGAGAGGGATTGTATTTCTGAGTATATTGAGGATCGGAGAGGTTATTATTTCAACCATCAGGATGAATTTCCTCACTATGTAAATCTTTGATCTTACACATTCAGGTCAGATGATGCCAGATTTCACCTGTATTCATTTCTGCATCTTTTTGGAGGAGTCTTAGGGCCCAATCCTATCCAACTTTCCAGCACCGTTGCTGCTGCAATGCAGCCCCAAGGTAAGGGAACAAATGTTCCCATTCCTTGAGGATGCCTCTGTGACTACCTCACCACTACAGGATACAGTGCACAGTATGTACTGGAACAGCTGCACCAGCACTGGAAAATTGGATAGGATTGGGCCCTTAGACAACTGCAAACCAAGTTTTCAAAATTAAAAGAAAAAAGGGAATGAAAGCAGGGGAAAAAAAGAAATTATATAATACAGATTTTATTATTTTATAATCCTATAGATTCTGTAGCAATTTATCTACAACTACAGCTTTATCTCTCTATCCATAATTAGACACAGGCAAACTGGTTTAGAATAGGCATATATCAAAATACAGTCATGACAGAGGGATATCATTTATTAACATCGTATTATGCTATGCTTGCTGTCACCCATCTATAGACATGAATATTTTTATACTGTAAATACTCTCTGATACATAGATGAACACACACACACACACTCTCTCTCTCTTCATAATATTTTTAACAGCCCAGATAAACCAAGCGGTTTGGCTTAACAGGATGGTGAGTCAGGTTGATGGCTCCAGTCTTAAACACAGCACTATCCTAATCAGGTTTACTTGGAAGTAAATCCCCTTGAGTCCAGTGGACCTTATTTCCAATACGATTGCATTAGGTTTGGTTTTAATGTAGCTTACGTTCAATAGTGAGGTTTAAACTTCCAATCTAAAAGCAATTGCTCCTGAGTAAATATCTTTGATTTAAAGTAGGCTTACTTGTGAACAAAGTGTTTGAGCATAATTCTACCTGTGCAGAGGGGCATGCAAAATGCTATTTCAATGGATTTGTCTGCCCCCAGATGCATTCATCTAGTGTCCATCTGTAAAGAATATAGATGAATAACACAATACAGTGGTCCTTGATTGTATTCTGTATTCTAATGCATATGGATACAGCTCTATGAAACATCTATATTCTTTGTAACTGATAACTCAAAATAATAATGTCTCATAGAATGGAACCTGTGTGTGTATATTTGCATGTTATAAATATTTTAGGATACAAATTTAGGACACACAATTCCTATACAAATCCTGTCAGCCTGTTTTCACCAGTATCTTTTCTTTTGGAGATGGCGGCTTTGTTACAGTTGAGATATATTTAGAAAAGTTGCTCAGAGTTGTCATATTGTCATTGCTAGGTGTGTGTGTGTGTGTGTGTGTGAGAGAGAGAGAGAGAGAGAGTACAGTATAAGTTCTCTTGAAAAGAAAAATCTAAGTGAGGAGAAAGCATTTCTGATGTCTTTTAGATGCATTAATTAGCATGAGTGACCTATATTTTAGAGGAGGCGAGTAACATGGCCCAATTCACAACCCTGTTACTCCAGAGTACTTGAATGTAAATAGGTTTAGTTGCAATGACTTCGACAGGATTACTCTCAGCTTAACTCCAAGGGATACGGCATTTGTTGCAAACAGAAGGCTGCAATCCTATGCACACTTATCTAGGAGTACCCCCCTCAAATGGAGAGTTACTTCTGAGTAAACTTACTCAGGTCTTCATTGCCTTCCACCATGCCATATTTGGAATGAAGCTTAAATTAAAAAAAAATGTTAAGCAAGGTGAACATAAACCTGCCTATATTTAGTTAATAGTATTTTTCTTGGTAAGAAATGTAGTTGGTTTCCATGGAGTGTTCTTCTAAAAATGGCAGCAGACCTGTACATCTTGACCTGGGAGTATGTTCCGTAGAGAGAAAATTTGGCATGGATCATTCACACTGCAGTGAAATATAACTTCCTAAATCAATTATCCATTCCAGAATGATGATCAAAGAGAGTTTTGCAGCAAATGTTCAGTATACTCTTATGCAGTGGCATAGCTAGAGGGGTGCAAAGCACTAAGGAGCTAGGAGCCTTGGCATACAAGTGGCCCCACTCCATCTGAGCCATTCCAGGTGGTGGGAGCAAGGAGGGCAAGCCCCCCTGCAAAACTTAGTGCTTTGCACCCCCTCTAGCTATGCCACTGCTCTTGTATATGCTTAGGAATCAAGTAAAGACGGGGGAAGGGGGGAGAGAAACCTTCAGCATACAACACTTAACAATATAATAATATCCATATTCCTATTCTTGCTTGTGCCTCAAGTATTTCCAAATATAATCTAAGATACAACAGGAAACAGGTCCTTCAAAATTTGCTTCTTTAACAGCTTGGTTGAGAAAACACATTTTCTTATATTATTATGTGAATATTTGTGGACCGTTCATTAACAAACACAAAACTGCATACAAAGTATAAATCCCAGCAGAAGAAAATTCCCTCTTTCGAATTCCAATTTCAGTTGCATTAGACCTATTTTTTAAAATTACTGGAAAGGGTTGGAACCACACTGGCTCGCACATTTGGATTCTGCTGAAAACTCATCCTCCCTCCATTGTAATGTGATCATGGTTAAATTGGTTGATGGGAGGGGATAAACCACATTTGAAATGGGGGGGAGGTTAGTGGCCTCAAATAAGGGACCTAATATATATTTCTCAAAAAAGCTGCTGGAACACAATAATACATCAATTGTCATTACACGTTATAATCTGCAGAACTAGAAACTATAATTTCATTACTGAATTATGGAGATTATGCCCAATTATTTTATTTGTTTTAGCCTGGGCATTTTAAACCACCCATTTCTGCCAGCTTGGCCTAATTAACATTGTTCTTTCCTCCTTTGTTCTAAGATCAGCGGTCAGCTATATAACAAGGAGCCTGGTCACATAAAGCAGAATGATGTCATTGTTATTCATTCTTATTGTTGTTATTATTATTATTATTATTATTATTATTATTATTATTATTATTATTATTATTATTATTATTATCGATATAGTACACTTCAACCGTTCAAAGTGCTTTACAGATGTAGTTTATTTTGGTTTTAATCGCACAGTCTTGCTGAAGGTATTATATACAGTAGATTAAAAACCTTGCAGTGTTTCAAACCAGCAGTGAGAAAGCAGACTGTATTCTACTGATAGATCTTTGAGTGATTTGCAATAGAGATCTGTGAGGGCTTCTGACTCTTTAACAACAGCTAAATGGCTCTTTTTTTCCTTGCACTGTAAACATACTGCTCAAAGGCACCCTATTCCTCAATTCTAAGCGTATTTTGTTCTCCTTTTCTAGTTGCTGGACCTCAGGGTTCTAGTCCAAAACAAAAGGAGATGCCACAAACCTGAAGTCTGCCCACTCCTGTTTTAAACCGTTTTAAAACCCCAGTCTTACATAGATTTAGCAGTACCATTTAGCTAGGGAAAGGTTGTCTCTCCCTCTTTTGTACCACATGTGCTTTTTCCTCAGGAGCATTTATGAATCAAACTGGGTCTTGCATACTGAATACTGTAGCTATTATTCTGTACAATTTACTGGGCTCTGTATGCATGTTAACGGTATAAATTCCTTTGCTTAAACACAAAAAAGGTGTGTGTGCCTATGCGTTTGAGCTTGACCCGTGCAGATCACACTTGTAGTTATTGTAAGATACAGTAAAAAAAAAAATAACCAAAACAAATGCTTTTTAAACTGAATGGACTTTTTGGTATTTTACCTTGAATGTATTCAGGAGTAGGCTTTTTGATCTTGCTGAATGTTACACCTTTTCCCTAATTAAACCTGAAATGGCATATAATTACAAAGTCCTATGATTTCAATTATAATTATATTCGAAGAATTCCCCCTTCCCATTTGATGGATTATGTGGAAATGACTTCTACTGGGGAAAAATGAAACTGACTTACGGGAAAATAAATAAATGGGACAGAATGTCTCTACCTTTAACCATTGTATAGAAGATGGAATAATTTTGGCAGGTGCAGCTCAACTTGGAAGGGTTTAAAAAGCTGCACCTGCCAAAATTCCCTCTACAATGATTAAAGATGGAGGCACTCTTTCCCACCGTATCTGGTAGCCCTATATAAGATCCAAGTATGTTTAGGTTGCTGCTTTTAGGGCTCCACAAAACTATATTTTTCTCTCATTCCATGTCTGATTTCATATGAATTTCATACGAATGAAATCATATAACTTACTGCACAATCCTATTCGTATTTACTCAGAAGTAATTTCCAGTGTATTCAGCGCAGCTTACTCTTAAGTGTGTATAGGATTGCAGCTTGAACATTCTCAGAAAACCACAGCAGAAAGGGTTAAATTTATAGTATGTGAAAGAAAGCTGCAGTGCTGGGTAAGAAATGCCTTCTAACAGATACTACTGCCTGAGTTATGCATCCATAACTACTACTACTACTACTACTACTACTACTACTACTACTACTAAAATCTGGAAGTGTAATTTAAGTGCACCATTGCCTCATTTCAGTCACATGGATTATTGTATTGCCTGAGTTTTAAAGCCTTTGTGAAGATGCAAAACTGTAGTGTGGTATACACACATGCACACAAACACATGGTGGTTTTGCATAATGGGCTGTGTGAACAGGAGCTAACCCCTCAAAAGCTTCATTCAGCATTCCCAACTGATTTGGTGCTCTTCCTGGTCCATAACCAGGATGTTTACCCTTTCAGTGGCACCAGTGGTTTTCAAACTTTGTACCCTCAGGGAACCCTTCTCACATTGGCTTATCTGCTAAAGAATTCGTATACATCTGCCCCTGATTCCCTGCCTGCTGCAGAAGATGGTGATGGGTCATCCCTGTGCTAGCCAAGAATGTATCCCACAATACACGCAACACCTCCCTGTGGCTTTGGAATTTAGGGAAAGATTGGTAATGTTCTTTTGGGGAAGCTCATCAAACATTTTTATTAAGGAACCTCTTAACAACCATCCAAAAAACCCCAGTATCCTGAGGAGCAGGGGGTTGGTCAGGTGGAATACTAGCTAAGGGTTCACCAGGCCAGGCTGACTTCTGAACCGAGTGACAGTAGTAGCACCCAGTGTTCCATCAGGGTCAGGCAGAGCCTGCCAGCGGGCTAGTGCAGGCCTTTGCCCCAGGACTCGCAGGGACTGGTGCCAGCACTGCCTGGGAAATTCTAGGAATAGAGTTTGAAATCAAGGGACTGCATCACATTGTTCATTACCTAATACTGTACTGAAACTGACAAAATGACATTCAGCAGAGACCAGTGCAAGTTTCTGCACTTAGGCAAAAAAAAAAAAAAATCAATGTCCTTGGTATAGACTGGGCCAGTCTTGGCTTTGCAGTACAATGTGTGAAAGGGATCTTGGTGTTATCATGGATCATAAGCTGAACATGAGTCAGCAATGTGAGGTAGCTGGAAAGAAGGAAATGAGGTGGGGGTTTTTTCTTCCCTTTTCTATCAAGGGAAGTGGTGGGTTCTTCTTCCTTGCTGGAAGTCTTAAGGCAGAGACTTTAAAGGCACCTTTTGGAGATACTCTAAAGATTTTCCTGCTTCATGCAGGGGTTGAACTGGTTGGTTGGTTGGCAACCTTCAGTCTTGAAAGACTATGGTATAAGCCTACAGCACCCGGTATTCCCAGGCGGTCTCCCATCCAAGTACTAACCAGGCCTGACCCTGCTTAGCTTCTGCGATCAGACGAGATTGGGCATGTGCAGGGGGTTGAACTAGATGGCCTTGAAGAGGCCTTCCAACTCTTATTACCTGATTCTGGTTTCAAGTGCAGGGTAGGTTAAAGCATTGGGTGATCAAAATAGGTGACTGGGATAGTAACAGCGGAATGAATGAAAAGATGTTTCTGAAAGCTAATGTGGCAGCTGGATATGGGACTGCAGCAGTAGACATTAACAGCCCAATACTTTGCCCTGGTTTGCCCTTCCTCCGCCCAATCCCACTCCTCCCCCCCAAAAAAAGTCTCTTTGCTGCCTGGTGGCACAACTTACCGGCTGACGCTCCCAGTGCTGAACTCTTTGTCACCACTGCTGCTTTGCTTATCACCGACAGTGACCTGCCTTATGGCACTCGTGTGATGGTGGTTGCTGGGGTAGTGCGCAGGCCGCCAGTGCTGCCCAGGCATAGGATTGGGCCCTTAGAGAGCTAAAGGTGAAAAGTTAGGCATTGCTGCCCTTGCTGTGCACTTCCATTTCTTTTGTATTGGTATCAGCTCTGGTCAAACAGGTTTATGGAGTGTTACAAAAACCTACAGAAAATAGTATTTAGGGGGCCCAAACAAAACAAAGTAATTAGAGGGCAAGATTTGTCTTGCTTATATTTTTGCTCTGTGGCAGAGTAAATTTCCAAAATAAATTTCCACCGAGGCTTTTGCCTACTTCCCACTACACCCATTGTGTAAGACCAAGAGTTCAGATTCTAACATTTGCTGCTGTTTTTTGAGTAAGAGCATGAATTGAAGTCCCAGGGACCCAGGGAGTAGCAGGAGCCTGCGATAAGATTTCCAAAAGCTTTGGGGAGAAAAATGAATATGGTCACTTCACTGTCATGTGCTCGTGCATTATCTTGAGTCCAGGTACTGGATATTATACTGGGTAGTGGACGGACAAAAGGAAATGCTTCTTCATGTGATGTAAAATAAATGTGTGAACTTTGTTGTTACAGTCTCTACTAATGGTCAGTCGCTTAGAAGGTTTTAGAAGAGGATTAGACACATTCTATCAGACACATTCGATCTATATAGTGCTAGTCATGATGACTATATAGAACCTTGTTTTCAGAGACCCTATGCCACTGAGTAGCTGTCGCTCGGTGGGGGAGGGACGGGGCAACCCATTCATGACTGATGTGACTCACATCAGGTGGTGTATGTCAGGGAGAGCAACAGACTAGAGATACTCCTGATTCCAAGTCTGTTCCTGCCTTCCCTTTCTAGCCTACTGCAAATGGAGCAGCTTCTCTCTGCTCACCTACCCACTCACACTACCATGCGCAGTCCCTTTAAACAAATCAGGAAGTGTAGGACGTACTGAGAACTCCCAGCATGACCTGCACTTCCTGTTTTGTGAAAAAGGATTGTGCACGATGGAGTGAGGTTAGTGGCTTGATCTTTCTTCCCAGGTAGTGGCGTACTTGGGGGGGGCAATGGGGTCAAATGCCCCCACTGCCAGCTTTGCCCCCCCCCCCACTGCTCATTTATTGTGCCCGGAATTGTGGCTGGAGTGGCTGTGACTTGTGGCCACACTGGTCATGGTTCAGCACCATTCTAGGCTGCCCCCCTCCATTACAGGAGGAGGGTAAAGGGACAACCTGGAACAGCAGTGCGCCGGGAGTTGTGATTTCTAGCATGTTACTGCTCTAAACTGCCCCCTCCTCTCCTTTTATAAAAGTGGAAAGGAGGGGGGCGACTCAGAATGGTGCTGAATCATGGCCAGAGTGACAACTCACAGCCACTGACAACTCACAGCCACTCTGGTCACGATTCTGGGCTGCATCTTTCGCCTCCTTGGAGGAAGCATCATGCCCAGGATGACCTGGAGACGTCCACGGAGATGAAAGTCATGCCCCAGAGCAGCGCAGAATCATGCCAAGAGAGGCTTGAACTCCCGGCGTGATTCTGAAAGTGATTGCGGTGACATGATGATGCAATTACTTCTGGGTCAGGGGTGAGGGGGACAGCAAACAGAGTGGTGGTTCCAGGCAGGAAAAAGCCATGACTGCCACTGTTCCCAGGGTTATGGGGAGGGGGGCAGCATGCAGTGGCACTTGCATTAGTAGCAGTGGGTTGGGGTGGTATTAGACAGCAGTTCCCATTGGGACAGCAACACTTTGGGAGAGAAGAGCCATAAGACAGTGGCAGATCACATGCTATGCATGCAGAAGGTATCAGGTTAAGCCCTGGCATATCCAGGCAGCACTGGGAAAAACTGAAGAATTTGAAACAGTGGACATTGTCCATTAGTAAATAACACTGAGATACATGGACCAGTGGTCCGGCTCAGTACGAGGCAGTTTCATTTGTTTATGAGCTGTTTGCTTTTGTGCCCTGCTTGTGGACTTCCCAAAGGTATGTTGTTGGCCATCATGGGAACCAGGATTCTGGACTCGATGGACTTTTGGTTTGATAATCTACCATGGCTTTTCTTGTATTCCCTAGAACATAAGAACAGCCCCACTGGATCAGGCCATAAGCCCATCTAGTCCAGCTTCCTGTATCTCACAGCGGCCCACCAAATGCCCCAGGGAGCACACCAGATAACAAGAGACCTCATCCCCTGCATCTGGCATTCTGACATAACCCATTTCTAAAATCAGAAGGTTGCGCTTACACATCATGGCTTGTACCCTGTAATGGATTTTTCCTCTAGAAACTTGTCCAATCCCCTTTTAAAGGCGTCCAGACACTTTCATCTGGCATGGTGAGTCAGTTTCCAGCTGCCACCTCCCAGAAGATGTCAAATTTCTGAACCCCAAGGGGTTCGGCTTCCAGCAAACCACCTCAGATTTCTGGGTCTACCTGGCTTGCAGTTCCTTGGGAAGCCCAGCAGGGTAGTTTCTGATCCTAGAACAGGGCTTGTCAACCAATGGTCCTGCAAGTACTTCAAAGTATGGTAATGCAAGTGGTACCTGGCCATGCAGATTATCCTACGTGTGTCTGTCTGTGAAGTGCCACTACTACCATGGGGACCATGTAGCCAGTTGCATTGTTAGGCCCCAGTAGCACTCAGGGCTGGGTGACATCATAGAGAAGGGTGGCATCCCCTGCGCCTGTGCAATCATCCCCTCCCCTGCGCATGAACTGCCCTTGCGTCTGAAAACAGCTCCATTTGGAGCCATATGAAGCTGAGGGTGAGTATGAGGGCCAATTTTGTGGCATTTGCCGTGCAGCTGAGGTGAGCATATCCCTCAGCAGAAATGATGGGAAACCATCACTCTACTGTGGGAGGGCATGTATTGCCCCTGCCTCGCTATATCTATGCCACTGCACTGCCTGTCCTGACCCCATTGGAAGAGGAGATGGCTGGGGTAGCAGTGTCCCAGCAGTAAAGCATAGTATGCATTGAACCCTGGACCCTTCCCTCTAAGAGAGAGCAGATTAGGCAAGGAGGACGTTCAGTGAAGGAGAGGTCAGGATGCAGCAGCCTTACTGGAGAAGCCTCTCCCTGACTGCAGGAATGACTGCGGTGAACTGTCCACTCACGTACATAGCCTGGCTGATAATCTAATAAGAATGTATGTTGTCACTGCTCCATGGAGGAAGGGCTGGGTGGAATAACGGAATGTGATGATGAGCAGGTAGGACCTTTTGAAGATTCTGGGAAACCTATGTGTTGAACTTTCACTTGCAGTCCTCTTCTCAGTGTCAGTCTTGATGTGACCATAAGTGAAGCCTGGCAGGGACAATTGCCTCTCCTAAAAAGGGCCTGGCTCTATTTTTAGGGCAACTGTATATAGTAACAAATGCTGTCCCTCTTCCTCCACCAGCAGAGCCAGCGGTAGAAGGACAGATCATTCATTACTACATACAGTTGCCCTAAAAACAGAGCTGCAGAACTCAGAGGTTTTTCAGCTATTTTTGACTACTGTGCTCCAAACTTCCTGTGAACCTCTTGCGATACACGGGTTGAAAATTGCTTCAAAAGTTATTTGCTATGGTTAGAAACCTGAACATACGTATTTTGGGAAGAAGGTAGAATTGATGAAGCACAGTCGGAACCGAAATGCAAAGAATCTAAAATATTTGAAGTTTTTAGTTGTATTGCATATTAGTTACCCATTTTAACCTTATGAAACGTAAAAACAAGTCCATGGTGTCCATCAGCTATTTATGTACTACATTTTCAACCCAAACTTCATTTACAGAGCTTATTTTATTTATTTTTCACTTTTTAATACCACCCTTAGAAGAAACTCACTCTATTCATATTTAGGGTGCTTTGGGTGGTGCATGTATTTCCTTCCCTCCTTTTGTCCTTGCAACAAACCTGTGAAGTAGGTTAGGCTGAGGGATCATGATTGACCCAAAGGCACCAAGTGAGTTTCATCCCTGGAATCTCCCTGAGATGTTCAGGCTCTCAGTGCAGCTACAAAGTCGCCTGGCAATGTGTTGGAGCTGAGGATTAAATGGGAATTTGGTTGCGGAAAGGATGAAAGGCTGGTCCTAAGATATGGGGCTATCCCCACCCACCCACAGCCACCCACCACAGCTGGGTGGACTGAATGAAGAAAGGGAGGTGCACCCGTGGAATTAAAAGGGGGTGATTGCCTGGGCCTGAATGGGTTAATAATATCAGAAGTTTCTAATGATGGAAACTGAATTTCTGAAAGACTGGGTGCCTGGATAGGATCACCCTGAGTACAGGGAACATGAATGTGTGCCTTGTGAAGAAACCAGGGAGAGTAAGAGACCTGAACATAAGTTGTGACAGGACAAGTTGGGGGTTTAATTTGGACCACTCTGGAGGGTGGACTGAGTTCAGGTTGGGAAAATGGATGGAGGAGGGAAGGCTGTGTTTGGAGTAACCACAGGGGTGGGAGTGCTTGAGGGTCATAGTAGTGTGACTCTTAAAGTACAGTGGAAGGGCAGAGCATGGGAGGTAGGAAGGGATTGGGAGTGCATCTGGGTCTTCTGGTGGGTTGGGGTGTATGAAGCAGCCTTCCACAGAGTCAGACCATCTGTTCTTCTAGCCCAGTGTTGTCAACATTCACTGGCAGCTGCTAGCTGTCCAAGGTTTCAGGTGGGGGGAGCTGTCCTCCACCTGCCTGGAGGTGGCAGGGATAGAATCTAGGAACTTTTGTGCCTGTAGTAGGTGCTCCACCACTGACCCACATTGTAGCAGGGGAGCTCTGAGGGTTGGGTGAAGGATGCTTGGCTGGCGGCAAGGGGCACTAATAGGAGGGTGCAGGATTGGGGCTGATGCCTGGGGTGGGGCCCCTGCTGGGACTCTGTGCCTTCTTGGCTCTCCATGGAGGGAGGGGGGATCTCAGCCAAGGGGGGGTTGAGCCTGGGTGACGATGTCCTCCTTCCCCGAGTGACGGCTCCCTTCTCCCCACAGGCTCCAGCAACAAGTTCTGTCCTCGCAGGGTGCGGGGCAGTCTCTGCCGTCGGAGGAGGAGAGCACTGGGGAGCCACTGCTGGGCGCTGCCTCCAGCCCAGCCGCCAGCCTGTCCAGCAAGGCTGCTGCCTCTTCGGCCATCTCCATCACCTCCAGCGACAGCGAGGCTGACCTGTGAGGAGGAGGAGGAGGGACAGCCACAGCCAAGCCAGCCTGGATGGACACGCAAGTGAGCCCAGAGGCCCCGCCAAACACTCCGCCACTACTGCCGCCAGCCAGTGCCTGCCTTCCTGGCTGCCCGCATAGCTCTGCCTTGCCCGCCACCCTGTGCTGCTGGCTGGCTGGCTGGCTGGCCAGCCCAGCGCCGCAGCTGCCTGCCAAGGACCATCCGGGACTGCCAAGAGACTCGAGACAGACTGCTTGGAGGAACTTCGACCAGGATTTGTTGTGAGAAGAGTCAGTGGCATACCTGGGAGGGGGGCAAAGCACTATGTTTTGCAGGGAGCTTCACCACAGCATGCAAAGCGCTTTGCAGGAAGCCTCCCCACAGTGTGCAAGTGGACATGTGGACGCACCTCTGCTTAGCTCCCCCACCTGGAATGGCTCCAAAGGGGAGGGGCTGCTTGCATGCCGCAGGGAGGATCCCTGCAAAATTTAGTGCTTCACCCCCCTCTAGCTACACCACTGAAAAGAGGCCTCAAAGATCAAGCACACCCCAGAAAGAAAGATGCCCCCGCCCTCACCCCCCACCAGCCCCCTCGTGTGCCCTCGGAAACGTCTGCCCGGAGAAAAGACACCTTTTTGTTGCTGGTGGGGGCTCCTTCCTTTGTTTCTTTTGGTTCTTTGGCTTTTGATTTTTTTAAAAGGGTTTTTTGTTTTGTTTTTGATAAGTATATCGAAATATAAATATTCTATATAATGTTTATCGACTTATTTAAAGAACTGCTCTGTGGATAGGTTGTTTTCTTTCATGGTCATGATGATGATTCTTAATTATTGATTAATATTATTCTAATTATTATTTGGGGCTTGATGCCCGACAGACACAGGGGACTTCCAGTGTCGTTCTCCATCTAGCATGTGCAGGACCAACCGCTGTACGGGGAGGAAGGCAGCAGCCAGAACAGGAGGAAAACTAATCGAGACAAACAATTCAAATATACTGTAATAAAGTATTGGGTGAGCGAACCGAAGATTCTCTCTTTCCCTTCCTTGGCTGAGACATTCTTACAATGAGGAAAGAGGTAAAAGTTCTTTTTTTAGATGTAGGATTCTGGCAAGGCCAAAGAGGGGAGCAAGCTCAGTGATGGAAGGACCACATTTAAAGCAAACGTACCATTTGCAGGACCGCGTGGATAAAAGTCCACTGGGGAATTTTACTCTCGCACAAGCAATTTCACCTAAATGGAGATTTATACCCAAATAAAGACATTGCCCTGGTTTTTTTTTTTTTCTCTATGCAGGTGTTTTATTTCTGAATACAGCAGGCATGAAGGCAAACTGAACCAAAGAGGTAGCGGAGGGAGAGAGAGAAAGAGGCCTATTCTGGAAGGAAAACCTTTTCATGCCTTGAAGCAAGCACAAGGCTGTAGTCCAGGGAGTTGTGGTGGGTGGGAGGTAGGGGGAGGCAGAGCCTCCCCACCGGAGTTCTTGGAAAGATGCTTGCCATGTAAGGTGTGCAAGCACTCACAATCATGCATGCAGCTTGCACACATGACATGCGCAGTGGTGTTTTTTGAAGGACTCCAGTAGGGAGGCTCTGCCTCACCTACATCCCCACCCACCACACGTCCCTGGTTTAGTCCAAGCCTAGGCACACACTCTTGTGAGAAAGCCCTGTCAAAGTCAGTGGGTTGTACTACTCCTGAGTAAACACATGAGTAGGATCCGACTCACAGACGTCGTTCTGTGCAGAGATTAGCCTGTGGTGTTAAGATAAGTGCATCTTTTTGTGTCCCAGCTCTGGAGTGGCCTTGGTTGTCTGAACAGAGGACGCAGGCAGCAGGGGAAGCAGGAAACGCCACTGAGCACATTAAACCATCTGTCCGAACAATGTCAGTGCAACCCATGCATCCTTTCAGTTCTAGAAAATGCAAGGGATCAGACTGGCTTAATCTCAAGTAATTCATTGCCAAAGGAGAAGTGCCATTTTCTCGAGGATCAATGCCCTTTGCAGGGGTTCTGCGCTGTTCTTTCAGGCCACAAGGACCTACAAGGAGGCACAGTAGCATAGCTAGAGGGGGTGCAAAGTGCTAAGTTTTGCAGGCCACCTCACTGCAACATGCAAGCTGCCCTCTCCCCTTTGGAGCCATTCTGGGTGGGGGAGCAAAACAGAGGTAAATGGCTGGCTTTGTAGAGGAGGGGCCCCTTACAAGCTGCAGGGGGGCTCCCTGCAAAACTTTGCCCACCCCTCTGCCTAGGCTACTGGCCAGCAGCTCCCCCCCCCCCCGCTGTTCCCTACAGACTGATCTTTCCATGAGTGGCGCGGTGCTTCCTCTTATGTTCTTTCCTGAGAACAAGCCAGTTCTGGTGGGCTTGGCTGAGTTTGGAAGAGTAGAATCCCTGCAGAAGGAGCAGAGGCCAGAGGTGTTGCAGGCAGAGTATCCCCTGGGCATTAGGGAATGCAAAGGGCTCCTGGTTTTATGGGACTCTCCAGGGCTGCGTCTCCTCCCTGCCTCAAAAATCCCGCACCATTCAGGACGCAGCTCCAAAGCAGCAGCCACAAGGGGAGAACCGGGCCCATCCTTACATTCAGCACACCCCACAATCTGTTGGAGTGGGACATGTGAGTTTTGGGACCAATGGCGTCACTAGGGGGGTGCGGGCCACACCAGGTGACGCACACAGGGGGGGTGACTGGCCCTGGCGGAGGATGCACTAACTTCACGGCGTTAGGAGCTACCCCATCATGCCATACACCGTTGGATGCGGAATGCCCCCCTTTGGTGTTGCCCTGCCCACTACATGGGGTGACACGCAGGCCTCCTGCATCGGGTGACAGGAATCCTAGCAATGCCACTGCCTGGAACCGCTTGCTGGACTGATGCCACGATCAGTGGCAGAGGCCGAACCAGAGAACACACCCAGTATTCAGAAGGATGGAATGGCCTAGTCTGAAACTCCATTAAAATCAGTGGTGGGAGATTTTAGGACAGGGTACAAAACCCTACAGTGCAGTCCTACTTGTGTTCACTGGAAGTAAAGTCCCATTGTGTTTAATGGGACATAGGCTGCAGTCCTGTCCGCACTTACCTGGGAATAAACCCCACTGACTCTAATGGGACTTACTTCTGAGTAGACACAGGATTGGGCTCTTACTCCCAGGCAAGTGTCTGCAGAATTGCAGCCTTCTATGTGTTCCTGTATTCAAAAATCACAGATACACTGACTCTACATTTCTATTCAGAATTAAGCCACATTGAGTTAAATTAAGGATTACTCCCTACGGTGTGTGCCTAGGATGGGGGGCCTTACAAACCAGACTCGGGTAAATCACACAAGTTCAATGGCATTTACTTCCAGAGAAAGGTGTGTAGGATTGCAGTCCCATGAGCTGAACTTAGATCATGCTAAGGAAACCCCGATACAACCTGCAATTAACATTTCCAGTCTAAGTGATAACGAACATTCCTGGGCAGTGGAGTAGCTAGAGGGGGTGCAAAGCACCATGTTTTGCAGGGAGCCTCACCAGGGCATACAAGCAGCCCTTCCCCTTTGGCGCCGTTCAAGCATATGCCTCCGTTCTGCACCCACTGCCTGGAATGGCTCCGAAGGGGGTGGGAAGGAGCTGTTTGCATACCACAGTGAGGCTCCCTGCAAAACCTGGTGCTTTGCACCCCCTCTAGCTACTCCACTGTTCCTGGGATTGATACAGTGTGGTTTTACTCTTTCCAAGTAGTCATCCCTAATCGAAATCCCATGGCATCAACAGGGCTGCAACCCTTCGTTATCTTAATGTGTTGATTAATCTGTTAGCAGTCCATATGTAAGTCTGCTTACTCAGAGTATGTCTGTTTACTCTGATAAATGGGATTTACTTTCACAGAAAGGTGCCTGGAATGCATTAAATGGTGCCATGAACTATGTTCCAGCAAATCAAGGGGACTATTTCAGCTAGAGGGGGTGCAAAGCACTTAGGTTCGCAGGTGCCTCACTGTGAACAGCAGTCTTCGTTGGCAGCCTTCAGTCTCGAAAGACTATGGTATCGCGCTCTGGATGGTGGTTCTGGAACCGTCTAGTGTGGCTGAAAAGGCCAATTCGGGAGTGACAATCCCTTCCACACTGGGAGCAAGTGCAGTCTGTCCCTGGTCTGTCTCCCTGGCTGTGGGCCTTCCTTCTTTGCCTCTTTGCCTCAGACTGTTGGCCAAGTGTCTCTTCAAACTGGAAAAGGCCATGCTGCACAGCCTGCCTCCAAGCGGGCCACTCAGAGGCCAGGGTTTCCCACCTGTTGAGGTCCAATCCTAATGCCTTCTGATCCCTCTTGCAGATATCCTTATATCACAGCTGTGGTCTACCTGTAGGGCGCTTTGTACAGCAGTGCAACTGAACAATTGATGCTGAGTCAGACTTAATCCATCTACTGTAGCTCAGTGTTATCCATGTTAACTAGCTTCAGTGCAGGGTCTTTCCCATCCCTGCCTGGAGATGCCATGGAATGAATGTGGAACCTTCAGCATGCAAAACAGGCGCCCTACCATTGAGCTACAGCCCCTCTCAGTGCCAGCCCAAACCTTCTGGCACCTGAGACGGCACACACAACAACATCCAGCTTCCTGGATCTCACAGAGTGACCAACCAGATGCCTCAGGGACCACACAAGGCAACAAGACACCTTCATCTTGGTACCACTCCCTTGCGTCTGGTATTCTGAGGTAGCCTACTTCTAAAACCAGGAGGTTGCACATACCCATCAAGGCTTGTAGCCTGTGATGGACTTTTACTCCATAAAAATGTCCAATCCCTTTTTAAAGGCGTCTAGACCAGATACCATCACCACATCCTGTGGCAAGGAGTTCTACAGATTAATTACACATTGGGTACACACTGGGTAAAGAAATATTTTCTTTTGTCTATTCTAACTCTTCCAACATTCAATTTTAATGACTATTCCCTTGTTTTGTTGTGTGAGAGGGAAAAGAACATATCCACTCTACCTATCCACTCTACCTATCCACTGCATAATTTTGTACATCTCAAATAGATGTCCCACCCCTTCCCTCATGGCATCAGTGCATAGTGTCTTGTGTAGGGTGAAACATGGATCACTCACTTTGGCATATTCTGTGCTTCTCCATTATTGGGACAGATCAGAAGGGAAGTGGGACAGGGGAACAGAGTGAGCATGGCCTGCAAAAGCAGCCAGAATGATCTCCTGTCCACTTGCAGTGATGGCTGGAGTGGTTGCAGTAGAAGTGGCCTCTAAGATCACCACCACCACAAAGTGTGGTCAGGGGTAACTAGAAGAACTCGGCAGAGGTTGGGGAGAAGAAAGCCCTTGGATGTGGCGTGCTTTGCCCAGCTAAGGAGTAAAAAACAAAAAAGTAGTTGTTCAGGGCCAGCTGCAGTCTTAGAGCCCAAGCCTATGCATGTCTGCTCAGAAGTAAACCCCACTGTAGTCAATGGGGCTTGCTCCCAGGTAAGTGTGGATAGGATTGCAGCCCTAGGCACCAAATGATCTTTAGTCAGCAGCATGCTTCTCAATCCACTCCCTTGGAGAGGAAAACCAGGAACAGAAGTGAAGAATGAACTCCAACCCAAAACTCTCCTCTCCACCACTTGTCCTCTTCCACTCTCTCTTTCTGAGTCCAGGACTGGGAGGAGGAGGCAGTGATGGCAGCCAGCGTCCAGGCAGAAGCAGGTACCCCTGCAGAATGTGATGCCTGCAATCTCCTCTTCCTTGATAAAAGAGAATCTCTCCCCCCCCCCCAGCTGCTAAAGATAAAACACACACAAATGGAGTGGAGGCCTGGTTTGGACACCAAAACTTGACAGTACTTAGATTTCATAGTGGGTTACATGCATCTTCTGATTAGGATCAGAAGATTTACTAAATTTGGGGAACAGGGAACCCTATTAACTGTTCCTTGTGTGTACGAGTGTGGAGGTAGGGCCCCATGAGCAAAGAGCTCCAGTGAGGCACATCCATTCCCCTGGAAGTCTGGAGAGTAAGAGGAGAAAGCATGAGGAGTAAGGGCAGGAAGGAAGGGGCCACCACATTACAGCAAGAACCACAGAGAGGACAGGTAGATGGTCCCAGGTAACCAGACAGCACGCTGTCCCCCCGTCCCACAGACAATGTTGCACCAAACTTCCAAAACAGAATAAAGATGACGCTTTAGACAGCTGTATAGATTTCTGCCCAAGCCAGCAGTGCAGAGAGTGACAGGGACAAGCTAGACTCTGGCAAAAGGCTCTTTCATGCCCATTCATCCGACTGAGCAGAGAAGCTCAGTAAGAATCTTTCCCTTTTGCACTTGGCAAAAGACAAGGAAACAGGCATGGAAGTCAGCAGCTGAGCTGCATAAAAATGGGGCAGGGGGAAGACTCTAATTCCATGGGAGGAATTCTAGACCCCTCTGAATGAGTATATGTTGGGACCCCATAATACTATTTTCTAAAAAGGGAGATTAGACAAACAGGAGGCATAAATTAGTAATTGTATGCACATAGTGTCCCAAGACCCTTTTTACCTCCTGCGAGTGCTCTGGTCACATAAGGGAACCAAGAACATTGTGTGAGGTCAGTTGACTGAGCAGGTCCTCCAAGGATTCAGGATCTTCTGCAGGTACCAAAAGTCAGGACCATGGACAGCTCCAAGGGGAGCCACAGACTAGGCTGGGCCAGTCTGCCACTCAAGGCAGACTGGTGTTCCAGCAGAGGTGTGAGGTTGCTGCTGAAGAGATAAGAGGTGACCAGCACCACCCCTTTTGCTGAGAAACCTGCTGTGGATTAAAGAGCCCCTGCCTGAATGCTCAACAGATAACTCAGTGGTTTTCAAACTGTGGGTTGTGACCCACTAAGTGGGCTGCAAACCAATTTCAGGTGGGTTGTGTAGTATCAAGTTCAGTCGCCATTGAAAATACAGAGCTGAAAATACAGAGTATGAAGCTCTTGGGAAGGGTGGGATCCCGGTGGGAGAGAAGCATAGTGGGTAGATGGGATGCTGGAAAGGGGGATGACTGAGTTGTTGGAGAAGGATCGAATTCTGCATTGACTTGCAAGTTGGAATGTTTGAATTCTGAACTATGTAAAATAAGAACATAAGAACAGCCCCACTGGATCAGGCCACAGGCCCATCTAGTCCAGCTTCCTGTATCTCACAGCGGCCCACCAAATGCCCCAGGGAGCACGCCAGATAACAAGAGACCTCATCCTGGTGCCCTCCCTTGCATCTGGCATTCTGACATAGCCCATTTCTAAAATCAGGACGTTGCACATACCCATCATGGCTTGTAACCCATAATGGATTTTTCCTCCAGAAACTTGTCCAATCCCCTTTTAAAGGCGTCTAGGGTAGACGCCAGCACCACATCCTGTGGCAAGGAGTTCCACAGACCGACCACATGCTGAATAAAGAAATATTTTCTTTTGTCTGTCCTAACCCGCCCAACACTCAATTTTAGTGGATGTCCCCTGGTTCTGGTATTATGTGAGAGTGTAAAGAGCATCTCCCTATCCACTCTGTCCATCCCCTGCATAATTTTGTATGTCTAAATCATGTCCCCCCTCAGGCGTCTCTTTTCTAGGCTGAAGAGGCCCAAACGCTGTAGCCTTTCCTCATAAGGAAGGTGCCCCAGCCCCGTAATCATCGTAGTCGCTCTCTTTTGCACCTTTTCCATTTCCACTATGTCTTTTTTGAGATGCGACAACCAGAACTGGACACAATACTCCAGGTGTGGCCTTACCATAGATTTGTACAACGGCATTATAATACTAGCCGTTTTGTTCTCAATACCCTTCCTAATGATCATAGATTAGACCCTTCCTAATGATTCCTATCATAATGTAATGATAACATTACAAGTGTGCTGTGTAATGGGAACTTTGGCTGATTGCGGCTTAGGTTTGAAGCCTAAACTGATGATGTCATATCTGGCTATGACATAGCTTCAAGGTTAATGACATCACTTCCGGTGGGTCCTGACAGATTGTCATTCTAAAAAGTGGGTCCTGGTGCTAACTGAGGGGGGACGTGACTGAGACATACAAAATTATGCAGGGGATGGACAGAGTGGATAGGGAGATGCTCTTTACACTCTCACATAACACCAGAACCAGGGGACATCCATTAAAATTGAGTGTTGGGAGAGTTAGAACAGACAAAAGAAAATATTTCTTTACTCAGCGTGTGGTCGGTCTGTGGAACTCCTTGCCACAGGATGTGGTGCTGGCGTCTAGCCTAGACGCCTTTAAAAGGGGATTGGACAAGTTTCTGGAGGAAAAATCCATTATGGGGTACAAGCTATGATGTGTATGTGCAACCTCCTGATTTTAGAAATGGGTTATGTCAGAATGCCAGATGCAAGGGAGGGTGCTAGGATGAGGTCTCTTATTATCTGGTGTGCTCCCTGGGGCATTTGGTGGGCCGATGTGAGATACAGGAAGCTGGACTAGATGGGCCTATGGCCTGATCCAGTGGGGCTGTTCTTATGTTCTTAACTACAATTCCCAGGAAGCCTTGCAGGTCTCTTGTTGTCTGGTGTGCTCCCTGGGGCATTTGGTGGGCCGCTGTGAGATACAGGAAGCTGGACTAGATGGGCCTGTGGCCTGATCCAGTGGGGCTGTTCTTATGAGAACCACTGAGTTAACTTCAATGGCTAAGGAAAAATAATGTAAACAGCTCCTCGCACTTGCTCTCAGAGCCGTTCCGCTCCTGCACATTGCTGTTGATGCACGGAATGGCTCTGACAAAGCGTGGGAGGGACCATTTACGTGGCATGTTGTGATTCCTGCACTACTTACCATGCTGCCACCCCTGTAGCTACACCACTGGTTCTGAGTTCAATTTCTACACAAGGGTTTCCCAAGAAGGGATGTTGAGGTCTGTGGTCAGGAGATTCCTGACTTTACCTCCTCCTTGGATTCATCCACTCATCTCCCAGTTGTAGCAATGTTGTCCCAGGGGTCATATGCACAGTAGGAGAATGAGGGCCTGATGCCACACTGCACATATAGTGCTTGCACAAAATGATTGTGTGAATCAACCTTCAGAGTGTTTAGCATTCATTGACCTGACCTAATGTGTTAGGAGGGTAGAATTAATAGAAACATGATTTGACATGGTACGATGCAATGATATAATCAATGTGGCACATGTAAGGCTGCAATTCCATGCATACTAACCATTCAACACAGTGGGGCTTACTTCCTAGTAACCATGCATAGGATCTCAATATATTAGAACATGAAACTATTTGATTTAGCAAACTAAACATTCAAATTCTATATTAAAATGTGCAGAAATGTGATAGCTAAATGGATAGAAACAAAACAAAATAGGTTATTTACATTAAACAGTGTGCCCAAAAAGGCTCCCCAGAATTCTGCCGTGACCTGTCTCTCTTTAGCAGACAAAGAGGAAAATATTGTATCAAAAAGTAACATGAACAGGGAGGGAGGAGAAGTGAAACAGCTTTTCCCCTCTATTCAGCCAGTTGAATACTTCCGTTTCTTTTGAGCAGGAGGGCAGCCCTGGGCAGCCCTGAATGGGAGCGTCTTGTAAGCGGGCAGGGAAGCTGTCAAACTGCTCAGAGTAATAAGCGCTAATGAGAGGGTTTGGAGTCCTCCCTGGGACAAAAGCGGGCTCTGGGGGGCCTGTTGGGACTGAATAGCTAATACATTTTTGGAAGAGGTGGGGGGGATGAGTTAGCTGTCAGTGGATTGATTTTGCAAGGAGCAAAGAAAAGGGAAGAGATGAGTCTTGGCCCAGTGCAGCTGTGGACAGAAGGGCCCCCCTCCAGCAGCCAGCCCCCCTCCCCTTTCACCTCCTGCCAGGCAGGGCTAAAGCAGACAACAGCAAGCTGGGGACCACCAGACAAACAAAAGAGAAAGTGAACTTGGGTTAAAAACACACAGAGAGACACACAGAGATGCTTATTCAATAGCTGTGCCCCTCGAAGCAGTTGAGGAGGGGCACTCCCTTCCGAAAGTCAAATTGGTATCACATCTGCAAAATCAGTTTCAGCCTTAGCAACACAACTTGACCCATTTAGGGATAGAGTTAGGTGTAATGTGTACTTACAAAGAGTGAGGTGATTGTTGGTGGCCAAATCTTTATGACACCTCCTTTTCTGCTGGGCTACCAATAGAATGGCTGGTTCCCAGCACAGCTTCAATGATGCAAGGGAGTTTGTTACTGGAAGCAGTAGTGTAGTCAGAGGGGGGGTGGCACATTAAGTATTGCACGACAACACGCAGGCACTCACTGAACGGCTGCACGTTGCCATCGCTGCCCCAATGGCCCCGAAGGCAAGTGGGAGGCCCTGCTTACACTGCATTGTGGCACTCCGCTGGGACATGAAATTCAGTGCTTGACCTGGCCTCTTCTAGGCTTGTATCTCAGTCAAAGCTGCCTCACAAGGTTGTTTTGTTTTTAAGTGCTGTACAGTGCAATCCAATGCACATCTACCCCAATTCTGTTGGGGCCTTGCACTGCACAAGGCCCTTGATGCTGGCATGGCAGCCAGGCTGCTGTCACCTGATTCCCGGCCACTGCCATAAAATGATAAGTGGGGTGACGGCAGCAGCTGTAAGTGCTGGTAAGTTGGGGGAGGAGGCTTGTCATGTATGGGGAGAGGGAGGGCAGGGGGAGTTCTAGAATGGTTTGCAGGGTCTGGGGGCAGGGAGGGGAGAGAGGGGCTGAACCTCAGCGGCACCAGAGTGTGCTAGTTTCTATCTTTCCTGGGCTATCCTACCCCTTTTCTCTCCTTAGACATATGCCAGTAAAATGGCTGGTGTAGGTCCAAGGAGACCCATGGGCAATTGGGCTGCTTAGGGGGTGGGGTAAGTTAAAAATATTTAACTGGATGCCCATGTTAAATACACCTGCGCTGCCAATCCTTCCTGCTGGATGCCCAATTGCCCCCTCCCCACACCACCACTGAATGCAGTTTGTGCTCTGCCAGCGTGGCTGCATCAGACGCAAGAGTGGAAGAAAGGATTGGGCAGTCACTGTGTTTAATGGAGCTTACTCTCAGGTACGTGGTAACAGTGGCTCCCAAACTTCTCCTAAGAAGTTGGGAGCCACGTATGTCTTTGCAGGGGTGAGGAGGTGGTAGGGACACGATCCCCAGGATCATGCGGCTGCTGGGGGCAGAAGGGAAGGTTTCCTTACTTAAGCCAGTGCTGGCCTCCAGGGGATGCGAGGAACCCCGCAGATGCCTCTGCAGAGCCCCCAAGCCTCAGAATGACTAAAAATAGTGATCAGAACCCACTCCCAGTTGGGCTCCAAGGAAGTGGGTTCCAATCACTATTTTTAGTCATTCTGAGGCTTGGGGGCTGCGTGGAAGCCTTCTTGGGGCTCGCCGCATGCACATTTGGTGACTGTGCATCTGTTTGTAGTGCCAAAAGGAAGGCCAGGTAAGTCCAATGCTTTGTGGCGCAGGGGTAAGTCGGGGAGGTGTGGGATGGGGCAGGGGAGGGCAGTGATGGGGCAGGGGTGGATGGATCAGGAGGGGGAAGGATTGGCAGCGCAGGTGTATCCTTTTCCCCTTCCTGTGCCTGAACTACCAACATGGGTCAATGTGGATTTGCACCAGCATTATTGCTGGTGTAGGTCCCAGTTGTCAACTAGTGGCAGCTGGGGCTTTCCCTGGGGAAAGGGGACCAATGTCACCTTACCCTGAGGAGACCTACTAAATTCCCTCATGCAATGCAGCATAGCCTATGCTGGTGCAGCTGCATCGGTGCAGGGGAACTTAGGTAGGATGGGGCTGCCTGTTAGAGGTAACTATGTAACAGAGAGCCCAATCCTATGCATGTCTACTCAGAAGTAAGTCCCATAATAGTTAATGGGACTTACTCCTAGGAAAGTGAGGATAGGATTGCAGACAGAGACAGACCCTAAGGGTCACCCAGAAAGTAATGCACCACATTTTTTTTCTTCAACAATTATTTATTGAACACATTGAAACTCACACACAAGAAAGAATGATGTTTCTTCTACACTCCCTATTTTTCCACGTTATCTCCGTCCAGTTCTATGGCCTTCCTCCAGCGAGACACAAGGGCATGTATGCCCTGTCGGTACCACTCCTTGTTCTGGCCACGAAGCCATTTCTGCACTGTGCGAATCACCTCTTCGTCATCCTCAAAATGTCTTCCGCGAATGGCATCCTTTAATGGCCCAAACAAGTGGAAGTCTGAGGGAGCTAGGTCAGGGCTGTAGGGTGGATGGGGTAACACAGTCCAACCCTGTTTAGTGATGTGTTCCAAAGTCCTCAAACTTGTGTGAGGCCGAGCGTTATCATGTTGAATCAAACATTCACCTGGGTTGTTATGGCGCCGAAGTCGCTGGAAGTGCTTCTTGAGTTTGGTTAATGTCTTCACATTAGCTTCAGAATTAATGGTGCTGCCTCTTGGCATCACATCAATGAGTATGACACCTTCACAGTCCCAAAACACAGTGATCATGACCTTACCGGCGGAAGCAGTTGCTTTGAATTTTTTCTTCTGTGGAGACTGAGGATGACGCCATTCCATCGACTGTCGTTTTGTTTCGGGCTCAAAATGGTGAACCCAGGTTTCATCACCTGTCACAATCCTGGACAAGAATGCTTCCCCCTCATCTTCAAAATGTTTCAGCAACTCAGAAGAAATGTTTTTTCTGAGAGATTTGTGGTCCACCGTAAGACAGCGCAGAACCCATCGTGCACACACTTTTGAGTAACCAAGGGCACGGATGATTGCATCCACACTTCCTTTGCTGATTGACAGCTTCAGCGCCAACTGCCTAGTCGTTAAGCGTCGGTCCTCGCGAATGAGCACATCAGCAAGCTGCGTCTTGTCAGGTGTGACAGCCGTGGATGGCCGCCCCGAACGCTGCAAATTTTGGAGCTCTGCCGAAATGCCTTCTAATGGCCTTGCCCTCTGTGCCCAGCAACTAGCCGTACTTCTGTCGACTGCAGATTCTCCATAAACTGTACACAAACGTTTGTGAATGTTCCCAACAGTTTCTTTCTCCGCAGTGAGAAATTCAATGACGACATGCTGCTTGTAACGTACATCACTTACAGACGCCCTTTCGAAACACTGCTGCAGCTACACTATCTGTCTGAAGAAACCAAAAATTTGTGTGCGCACTCCTGAAAATTCATATAATGTATATCTAAAGTTTTGCATTCGTACCATTACTGTAGGCTGAGAAAAAAAATGTGGTGCATTATTTTCTGGGCGACCCTCGTATCTCCAGGAAGGTTCAACTGGTGTTTACAATAATGTTCTTTTTTCAGCACCAAAGGAAGGCTTTTAAAAATGTCAGGATTTTTAATCATCTGATGAGATTTTACTTTGAGATTTTATAATGAGATTTCAAACTGTTGCTTTTATTCCACTGCCTAATGGAGTGCAGTTGTCTGTTTTTCCTGATTTTTGTCATTTTATTGCTTTCTTTAAAGTCATTTTCTTCTTTTAAATTATATTTACCTGCTTTGAGAAACCTCAGCCTGGAAGGTACTATGAGTCAGATAAATAAATACTGTACTGAAAACTGTCCAATAAAAACAAAACACTCATACAACTCTTTTTGAAATCCATTATCTTAGTTCAATACTAATACATTCATTCCGCTCATTCAACGCATTTCATTTACACCCAGAAGCCATTCAGTCAACGCATGTTCTGCTCTTTCACCCTCTCTCTGCTGGTCTAAACCGGGGGTCTCCAAACTTCTTGCCAAGAGGGCCACATCAAATATCTGGCATGGTATCGAGGGCTGGAAAAATAAATAAATTTTAAATATAAAATTTGAGTAAATACATTAGAGACAGAACTTAGATGAATGAATAAATGAACGAATGGGCTCTAATTCCAGAATTTCTCCATGCACCAACATACAGCAAGAAATAAAGCACACACCCAAATGGAACCCCATTTCCCCACCCACACAAGCAGCTCACTTACAGGTACATGACAGGCAGCCCTATCCTGAACTGCCCGGGGCATGTGGCTGCAGTGGCACCAAGAACTCCTCCTACAGCATCCTTCATGCCTCAGCCTGCTGCGGGCAGCACCTCAGGAGAAGGGGACTTTCATCCCCTTCTCCCAGATAAGGGAAGCAGCCCAGCAATGGTAAGGTAAAGGCGTTTGTGTAGAGCCCCAAGCCCCACACAAATGCCTTGGATCCGCTGGAGCGCAGCTCCATGGGACCCACCTCCCTCCTCTCCGGCACGCCTCCCACCCGCACTTTCTCTGCCTCCCGCCTCCCCCTCATGCCTCCTCCCCTCACTCCTCCTTGCCAGGTCACGCCTCATCACGCCTCCTCCCCTCCCCGCCCTCACTCCACCCTCAGCCTGCCTCCCCCCTCCCCGGAATGCCTCTTCCCCACCCTCCTCCTTGCCCCCCCCCGCTTACCGTGCCAAGGCTCAGCAGTCCGTGAGATTGCCGAGCAGTACAGGTGCTGGCCTGGCGGTAAACCTCACAGACATGCCTTACAGCACGTTTGTGACAGTGCGCTCCGGTGGAAAGCCAGAGCGCCTAGCTCAGGATTGGGCTCTAAGGGTGCAAACCTAATCAACTTTCCAGCACTGTGGTAAGGATAACGCAACTCGAAGGTAAGGGAACAAACATTCCCTTACCTTGAGGAGGCCTCCGTGACTGCCCCCCCCCAACTGCAGGATGCAGCACATGCCCCACTGCCACAGCTATGGCAGTGCTGGAAAGTTGGTTAGGATCACACCCTAATAACTCAGAACCAGCATATCACAGGAAACACCCACAACATGTTCTCAGGGCCGTGGAGGCCTCCCTGACCCTCAAAAAACCTAAGGCCATTCGAGGGCCCAAAAACATCACTTTCTTTTTTTTTATACCAGGAAGTGATGTTTTTAGGACATTAGGAGGCGTTCTGAGGTGTGGCCTCTCCAGTCTTCAGAACACCCTCCAGTTGCGACTGGAGCCAAGCTCTGGTCACATTCGGTCAAGTGGGCCAGAGTCTTGCAGGGAACCAGAGGCCTGTCGAGGACCAGATAAAGGCTTGCCATAGGCCAGATCTGGCCCCCGGGCTGGGGTTTGGAGACCCCCTAATCTAAAGGCTAAAATTGCCCTCCCCATGTTAATTTGCATATAACACGGTGATTCAAACTGTTCTGGTATGTGTGTGCGAGAGACACTGAAAGTGCACACCAACTTTAGCTCCAGAACTATCCCCATTTCCGAAGGCATTAATGAGAGTCCATTTGTAGAAATCTTTGTGTGACAGCAGGAATTTGCAAGATAAAAAAAGGCATTTGCCATTTGCTAGCCAAAAAAAATTGGAAGCAACATTTGTAAACTAAAAAAAGACAGGGTTTTGCTTTTCAACAGTTTCTGCTTCCCAACGCAAATGAGAGGGGGACGCCTGTATACTTTCCTACTTTGGAAATGTATCCGATTCTGTACTGTTGGCACATTTACAGATTTCCACTGCTTGAAGCCACCAAAACATTTGTCAGCAATAAAGTCTCAGTGACCAGTTGCATCTTTGATGCACCAATGCATTTTTCTATGTATTCAGGCAGAATGATTTCAAAGTTCCAAGAAGAATAGAACATTTCCTTCCTCAGGTCTAGCATCAAGCGTATAATTCCCCCAACAGCCACCCCACATTTACCTGTGCTATAGTCAGAAGGGGGGGCAGTGTGCTATGTATTGCAGGTGGCACAACACAGCCCCTTCCACTTGCTGTTGAAGCAATCCTGGGCAGTGATGGCAACACGCACATTGCCATTGCTGCCCAGAATGACTCCAGTGACAGTGGGAGGGGTCACAATGGTGTCACCTGCAAATCTCCCTGTAGCTAGGCTACTGTCTATACTAAAACAGAGAGATCCTGTCACTGTGGTTGTTTTTCCCCTAAGATCAGACCATTAATGGGCTGTTTCTTTACATTTACATTCCACAACAACAACAAAAATCTTCCCCTTGGGGGGAAAAATTAACCTTTTCCACTCTCCCTGGCTTGGATACATCTAAACTCAATTTTCCCAAGACTGATGTTCACATCCAGTTTTCTGGCTACATAATCTGAGCCGGAGAGATCACTAAAAATAGTTGCACTTTACGTTTTCAGCCGGGAGACTTTTGTTATCACTTAGATCCTTCTCCGCAGCTGCATTATCTAGCCCAGCTCCTCCAGCTGAAATAATGCATCGGGGCTGAACCTGACAAAGTGACTCCAGAGTTCACACACTGATGGATGAAATGGCTCCAGTCAGGGCCTAGGAGTGGGGGGTAAAGGGGGCAATTTGTACCCAGACCCAGCGTCAGAAAGGGGGCCCAGAAATTTCCTGGATCTTACATTTTCCAATCTCACCCACGTGGGATGCTGGGGGCATTACTGTGGGGACATGGTGGCCACAACTGCCACAAGCCATACACACCAGGCCCAGGAACATTCCTTAACAGTGCCACATCTGGGAGGAAGCTGGCCTACAGTGGATTCATTTACCATGAAGGAGTGTATCAGAGCTCAGGGCCACAGTTACAGGCCTACAGGTGCCGTAGAAGTCAGTTTTGGTGCAAACAGGATGTCTTGTCCCAATTTGTTCTATCCTGCCAACTACATCAATTTTCCTGTCAAAATATCCCAACCCCCTTCTAATGTCCACTTTTTGGCTAATTAACACCCTCTTTATCTCTAGAACAACCGCTGTGGTGTGCAAAGGAATGAACACAGAACTCCTTATCTATAGCAACTAACCAAATTTATTGCTATAAACACAGACACTCCCTGCAAGTCCTCTTGTCCAGAGGCTTTCCCTCCCCAAAACTCCACTTAACTCAGTGGTTAAAGGTCCAAAGCCTCCAGTCCAAGTCCAATCCAATCTCCAAAGCACAGTCCAGTCTTCTGAAGCAGAGTCCCTCCTCTCCAGCAGAGCATCTTCTCCAGCAGGGTCCTGGCAGTCCTCTCTTCTGTGTCCTCCAGCAGGGTCCTGGCAGTCCCCTTCTCCTGTAGGTCTGGGTCAGGGTCCCACTCCTAGCCAGCCCTTTGCTCCTTCTGAAGCTGCCTTTTATCCTGCAGCCCCTTGTTAAATCCAAATGCAGCTCAGCTGTGAGCTACCTCACAGCTCATTTGAATGTTAGCTCATTCAAAGCCCCATCAAGGTCAAGTGAAGCTCAGGTGTCCAACCAGGACTCCAGTGGCCTGGATTGATTACAGCTGTGGAGCCAGCCCTGAACCTTCCCCAAACTGTCAACCAGCTGTCAAAACATGGAATCGCTGTCAACACCACATCATCCACCTGATGATCTTCTGATCTTCCATTACACAGGACACTTTCCATTTTAGTGTGAGCCTCAGTTCAATGCTACTAATCTTCTGCAATGATTTTCTATATTTGCAAGATTTTAGAGAGACTTAGGAGTGTGTTTGGTTTTCCGTTTTACTGTATCTAGTTTCCAAGGCCGGGCATGCAGGTAGACCTGAGCTCTGTGTTGGAAAGACTGCGTTCCAAAGACTATTCCCGTCTGTTGCTGCTCACCTCCTGACTGTTTTGCCCCCATTCTGCCCACCTCCCCCTCTGTTCCACCCCCTCCCTCTTTGGGAAGGGGCCCAAAAGAAACTTTGTACTCCCTGATAAAATTCCTCTGAGAGGTCCTGGGGCCAGAACTTCTCCTGGAGCAAGAAGGGTGGTGAACAGGGTGGAATGGACACCTTTGCAAATGGGTGCTCCTCTCTCCCAGGGAGTGGAAGGCACTGCACAGTGGGGGGGGGGGGAGGCACTGATCATTCAGGGGTGCAGCTGGGAAAGGGAAGGGGCAACATTTCTTCAGGGGAAGAGGTGGCAGCTGCTGCTCAGGAGCTTGGCTGCAATCCTACCCACACTTTCCTGGGAGTCAGCCCCATTGAATCCAGTGGAACCTACTTCTGAGTAGACATGCCTAGGATTGGGCTGCAATCCTATTCAGACTTATATGGGAGTAAGTCACATTGACTATAATGGGGCTTACTTCTGAGTAGACATGACTAGGATTGGGCTCTAATGCTACAATCTTATTCACACTTTCCTGGGAGTCAGCCACATTGAATCCAGTGAAACTTACTTCTGAGCAGACATGCCTAGGACTGGGCTCTAAGGCTACATACTGTTCACACTTTCCTTGGAGTAAGCCCCATTGAGTAGAATGGGACTTACTTCCGAGCAGACACGCAGAGGATTGTGCCCCGGGGCGCCCCCGCTCTCTGGCTCAGGGTGGCTCAGGTTACCCAGAGTGGGAGGAAGACAGGGCAACGGAGCCTCCCAGCAGGCGGGAGAGGGCTACGAGCGTAGAGGGCTGGCCGCAGCTCCAGACTGCCCTCTAGTGTGGAGCTGGGGCAGTTGATCCCGTGGCGCGGCCCCCCCTTAGCAACGCCACTGATCTAGCACTTCATCGGGTCCACAGCCGTCAAGTGGCAGCCCGTTCCGCAGCTGCATTCTATGCCGCGCAAAGACTTTTGTGTGCGCAAAGCCTCCCCTGTGGCGAAAGCCATGAGAGGTGGGGCAGGCAGGCAAAACGGGGGCGGCGGCGGACTCCCGGGCTCCGCTCCTGGCGCTTATTGCCTGGGGAGCCCTCCCTCCCGAGGCACCTCCTTTACCTGTCGCCGTGGGCGGGGCCTGCGTCCTCCAATGGGCTCTGCGCATGCAAATGAGGGCGCTGCCTGCATCCACCTGGCGCGCCGCAGTGCCTGCATCCCTCTGGGCCGAGCATCCCCTGGACAGCAAGGGAAAGGTCTGGGGCTTTACCAGGAGAAGGGAGCTGGGTCTGGTCTGCTGGCATGTTCAGGAGTGGGTGCCTTCATTATGTGGCGTGAAGGGGAACCATGCTGCTCCAACAACTCTGGAACCCAAGTTGCCTCCAAGTTGCCCCAACAGCCCTGGAAAAACACCAGTAGCTGGGGAGGAGGTGACTGGGCAGGACCCTTCAGCTCGTGCAAGGGCTCAGCAAGGCCAGGCTTCAGACTGCTGTGGGCTAGAGCAGTGGTTCTCACACATTTAGCACAGGGACCCACTTTTTAGAACGAGAATCTGTCAGGACCCACCAGCAGTGATGTCATGACCAGAAGTGACATCATAAAGCAGGAAAATTTTTAACAATCCTAGGCTGCAATCCTACCCTCACTTACCCAGGAGTGAGTCCCATTGACTATCATTGTTAAAAGAATATACATAGTAGCTTGTTTAAAGTACAGGTCTATAACTTTTCCCCAAATGCCTTCACAGACCATGGCAGTGGCAAGTGGCAATATATTAAAAATGCAATATTGAAATGAATGGGGACCCACCTGAAATTGGCTCATGACCCACCTAGTGGGTCTTGACCCACAGTTTGAAAAACACTGGGCTAGAGGGTTTCCACAGGCCATGGGTCTCCATGGGCCGGATCCAGGGTCTCTGCGGGCCATAGTTTGGAGAATCTCATCCATATTGGGAAGGTTTAGGTCACATTTTGGGATCGCATTTTGCTAAATGGACCAATGGTCTGACTCATCAGAAGTAACTCCAGTTCATAATATTTACTGTGTTTGCTGACTAGGAATAGTTTCCAGTGCCGGTGCAGTCGCAGTGCAGCCCTGAGTTAAGGGAACAAATATTCCCTTACTTTGAGCAGGCCTCTGTGACTTCCTCCCTGCTGCAGCATGCAGCACATGCCCCATTGGTATGGTTGCACTGGAAAGTTGAATATGATTGGACTCTTAGAACCCAAAACTTGCATGCAGAGGAGGTCTGGTTCACATTAATCCCAATCCCCGAGGAGTAAGATTGCTTGGAAAGGCAGAGGTAAAATGATTGTTCCCCAAGAGCACCTATCTGGATATATGTCTGAATATGGGGAGACAGAAGCAGCTGCCCAGCACAAACATTCTTAAAATGTAGCACTTCTGTGCAATCTCATTTTGAATGTATCCAAGAGGATTCATTTCAATCCTCCAGGGAATCTTTCCCCCGCCACACACACTAAAATCTCTTTTCTTCCCCCTCACATCATTGAAACCTAAATCCTATGGGCTGCCGGTGCCCATATCCTACCGGTGCCTGCATGGCTAACCAGCCAGGTTAGAGAGGCTGTGAAGGGCAAGGAAGCTTCCTTCCGTAAATGGAAGTCTTGCCATAATGAGGAGAATAAAAGGGAACATAAACGGTGGCAAAAGATGCATACAGTCATACCATATATTGTAATTCCACATGATTGCAGTTCAGCATGACAGCCAAGAATTCTGGGGAGACAGACAAAGCTGGCGCTCCATCATGCCATCATCATCCTGGCAGAAAAGAAAACAGTGGGGATCTTTCATAAGGAGCACTGAGAAAGAACATGAGAGCATTGACGGATGTCTCCAGAAAGCCATGATGTCACCCTTATCACACATAATTCCCTTGGTACTTACTCAACTATCAAATGTACTTCCTTTTCATTGAAAACATTAAAAAAGTTCCACATTTGTTTTACACCAGTCATGCAGTTTTTTTTACCCTAAATAGAATATCATGAGCACCCTCTAGTGGGGAATGCAATGAACTGACATCCAGATTATAGATGTTTCCTTGTAAAGGTACTGTAATAAAGAAACACATATATATACACACACAGGCAAATCTTGATTTTTTATAAAGTAGTGCTGATGCTAAACTCAGATACATTAACTCCAGAAAATGGCTCACAAATGGACTGAAAATATCCGTAGGTTGCTTTTGATGCCTAACATCTATACTGGGTAAGATGGTGGAATGCCTCATCAAAGATAGAATCTCAAAACACATAGACGAACAGGCCTTGCTGAGGGAGAATCAGCATGGCTTCTGTAAGGGTAAGTCTTGCCTCACAAACCTTTTAGAATTCTTTGAAAAGGTCAACAGGCATGTGGATCTGGGAGACATTATATATCTGAACTTTCAGAAGGCGTTCAACACGGTCCCTCACCAAAGGCTACTAAAAAAACTCCACAGTCGGGGAATTAGTGGACAGGTTCTCTCATGGATTGACATCTGGTTGAAGACCAGGAAACAAAGAGTGGGTGTCAATGGACAATTTTCACAATGGAGAGAGGTGAAAAGCTGTGTGCCCCAAGGATCTGTCCTGGGAACGGTGCTCTTCAACCTCTTCATAAATGACCTGGAGACAGGGTTGAGGAGTGAGGTGGCTAAGTTTGCAGATGACACCAAACTTTTCCTCGTGGTGAAGACCAGAAGTGATTGTGAGGAGCTCCAGAAGGATCTCTCCAGACTGGCAGAATGGGCAGCAAAATGGCAGATGTGTTTCAATGTCAGTAAGTGTAAAGTCATGCACATTGGGGCAAAAAATCAAAACTTCACATATAGGCTAATAGGTTCTGAGCTGTCTGTGACAGATCAGGAGAGAGATCTTGGGGTAGTGGTGGACAGGTCGATGAAAGTGTCGACCCAATGTGCGGCGGCAGTGAAGAAGGTCAATACTATGCTTGGGATAATTAGAAAAGGTATTGAGAACAAAACAGCTAATATTATAATGCTGTTGTACAAATCGATGGTAAGGCCACACCTGGAGTATTGTGTCCAGCTCTGGTCGCCGCATCTCAAAAAAGACATAGTGGAAATGGAAAAGGTGCAAAAGAGAGCAACTAAGATGATTACTGGGCTGGGGCACCTTCCTTATGAGGAAAGGCTATGGTGTTTGGGCCTCTTCAGCCTAGAGAAGAGGCGCCTGAGAGGGGACATGATTGAGACATTCAAAATTATGCAGGGGATGGACAGAGTGGATAGAGAGATGCTCTTTTCCCTCTCACATAACACCAGAACCAGGGAACATCCACAGAAATTGAGTGTTGGGAGGGTTAGAACAGACAAAAGAAAATATTTCTTTACTCAGTGTGTGGTTGGTCTGTGGAACTCCTTGCCACAGGATGTGGTGATGGCATCTTGCCTGGATGCCTTTAAAAGGGGATTGGACAAGTTTCTGGAGGAAAAATCCATTACAGGTTACAAGCCATGATGTGTATGTTCAACCTCCTGATTTTAGAAATGAGCTATGTCAGAATCAAGGGAGGGCACCAGGATGCAGGTCTCTTGTTATCAGGTGTGCTCCCTGGGGCATTTGGTGGGCCGCTGTGAGATACAGGAAGCTGGACTAGATGGGCCTATGGCCTGATCCATTGGGGCTGTTCTTATGTTCTTATGCCATTAAAACTACACTAAATATACAATGTCTTTTCCAACTGTTGGAGAGCCAAAATTCTTGCACATGATCACATTGCAATGTGGTAACCAGTGGTGCCCAAACCAGTGAAGATTAGCTGTTATGAACAAATATACACAGCAGGCTCCTGCTGCTCTAAAGAGCTTAATCCAGTGATTCTCATACATTTAGCACCGGGACCCACTTTTTAGAATGAGAACCTGGCAGGATCCACAGGAAGTGATGCCATGACCGGAAGTGACATCATCAAGCAGGAAAATTTTTAACAATCCTAGGCTGCAATACTACCCACACTTACCCAGGAGTAAGTCCTATTGACGACCATTGTTAAAAGAATATACATAGTAGCTTGTTAAAAGTACAGGTCTATAACATTTCCCCAAATGCAGTCACATACCACGGTAGCATCAAGTCTAATATATTAAAAATAAAATATTGAAATGAATGGGGACCCACCTGAAATTGGCTCGCGACCCACCTAGTGGGTCTCAACCCACAGTTTGAGAAACACTGGCTTAACCTGTTCATTTTGCATGCTAAGAAAAACCCAGCCATGCAGCTTCTTTCTATTCCTCCAACTCATTCTGGATGCTTGTGTTTATCTCATAAAACTTGCTGGGTGACCAGCTGGAATACAGCTGCTCCTTTACAGTCTATTCAGCATATTAGTCAACCTTTCTTGCTCATGGGATCTTGTCCCTCTTCTGTATTCCCTTCGTGTTCTTGCTTGTTTGGTTTTTTATGCTGTAACAAAGAAGGAAAAGAAAATATTTTTTTAAAAAAACAATCTATAGATGACCTGAAGGTACATGATGTGACATAACTACATCTAAGAGGACCCAACCCTGTGCAACCAGAATCTGCTCAGATGTTGTGGATGACCTACCACTGTGCTACATTTAAAGCTGACAGATAATCCAGAAATCACAAATCCAAGTAACGTCACTTATTGTGCTTGTGCAAAGAAACTATATACTGTACCGGGAAGGGAACTCATAATCATGAACTAGAAAAATCACTACTTTATTTTTTAGAATAAAATATAGGTCCCCTTTTGACCAAGAAGTCTGCTCCCAAGCATTGATCAGAACCTAATCTCCTTAGTTCCAGCAAGGGGGTTGTATTACATGCCAATAAATAAAAGAAAAGAAAAAAAAACCTTGAATGCAATAAGATTAAACAAAAAAATCAGTATTGATAGACAGGTTTAATCCATTTCAGCAGTTCCTCTTCCAGGATAGTAATAAATGGCCACTGTTCTTTCATGCCATTGCTACTTTCTGTGTGTGTGAGCCCAATCCTGAGCTCACGGCCCTCTGCCAGTGCTGAGTGTCACAAATGTGCCATAAGGCATGCCTGCAGCACTGGGTCAGTCAGTCAGCTCACGTCAGCTGGAGGCCCTCTGCCACTTGGAACAAGGGAGGAGTTCTGGGTGGTGGAGGGGTTAGTCAGGGTGGTGGGAAGGCGTTCCAGGGTGGAGGGGAGGGGGGGGAATTAGGGCGGGGGAGGGAGCAGGGCAGGAGGGGCAGGACCAGCAGAGCAGCTCCGCTGGATCCAGAACCTGGAGTCAGTCCTCCCAGCCCGACACAGGGCCTCCCAACTCTGCACCAGCAAAATTCCTGGCAGGGACTTGAAGTAGCTCCATTGCAGGGCTTGGGCCTTCCCCAGTGAATGTCCCCTTCCCCCAGGGTGATTCTGGCAGCTGCCCAGTGTGCATACAATGCAGCGGCAGCCTTTTTGGTGCCACTGCTACTGTGGTGCTGGGCAGCTCAGGATTGGGCTGCCAGTCTCCCTTCTCAGCTCCAACTCTGTTGCAGGTTTGACCCTTACTGTAATATCTCAGACTGTTTTATTTCCAGAGGTCAGAGACAGGAGGGCAGAACTTTTCTGTTTTTGTTCTGTGGTCAAGCTATTAATAAATGCCAAGGCTCTTCAAAGATACTAACATGTCTCCAGCTTTTTTACAAGCTTATTCTACTGGGACAAGCAGCAAAATTCAGTTTCCGTCTAACATAGATTAATAGCTCCACCACGTGGAGAGTTTGGGCTTTGCCTGTCTTGTGTTCTATTATACTGTGAGGGCCCAATCCTATCCAACTTTCTAGCGCCGGTGCAGCTGCAGTGCAGCCCCTAGGCCAGGCATGTCCAAACTTTTTGACAGGAGGGCCACATCATCTCTCTGATACTATGTTGGGGGCCAGGAAAAAAAAGAATTAATTTACATAAATGAATATATTAGAGATGGAACTTATATGAATGAATGAAGGTCTTGCAAGAGCTCAAGGCCTAGAAAATGCCTTGCACAAAGCAGGATCGGCCTTTCCTTTGCTGCCGCTGCTGCATCCATCACACATGTGAAACAGCAAGCAGTGGAGGGAGCCCTCATCCGACAGCTCATGAGAGAGGTGAAACAGTTAGCCGTCATGATGAGAGCAGCTGCATCAGGCCAGTGCAGGCTCCAGCAAGTCTCTGGAGGGCCAGAGGCTCATTGGAGACTGGGGGCTCCCTGAGGGCCAGATTGGGAGTTCTCGAGGACTGCAAGTGGCCCCCAGTGCCGGGGTTTGGGCACCCCTGCCCTAGCCAAAGGAACGTTTCCTTACCTTGTGGAGGTCTCCACAACTACTCTCCCACCACAGGATGCAGCGCAAACCCCATTGGCATGGCTACACCAGTGCTGGAAAGTTGGATAGGATTTGGCCCTAAGTCCTTTTCCTGAGAACTAGTGCCATTTTGTAGGTCTGGCAAACATTTATCTGAAGTCCTGACACCAAGAAGGGAGATAAGTCACTCAGCTCCTAATTACAGTGCAGAAAGGCAGTGGCATAGCTAGAGGGGGTACAAAGCACTAAGTTTTGCAGGGACTCTCATGCAAGCAGCCCCTCCCTTTGGGGCCATTCCAGGCAGTGGGAGCAACACAGGGGCAAATGCCTGGCTCCAAAGGCTGCTTGCTCTCCACAGTGAGGCTCTCTGCAAAACTTAGTGTTTTGCACCCCCTATAGCTACACCACTGCAGAGAGGGGGTAGCTCTGTGTGTGTGTGTGTGTGTGTGTGTGAGAGAGAGAGAGAGAGAGAGAGAGAGGGGCTTTATTATATATTAATCTACTATGCACAAGGCTATTGTCAATGCTTGGATTATAGGGAAGAATGAGGAGCCTTAATGAAAATCCTAAACCTCCCCACTCCTCTCAATTTAAACAAAATTATTGCTCCCACTCCAGCCTTCTAAAAACAGTAGCTAAGGAGTCATCACAAAAGACCTGAGTTGGGCCTTGTCTGACACCCCATCATTCAAATATTAGTTCTATTGTTATGATTATTTTTTTATAATTGCTGCTTTGAGTACAGAAAAGACAACAAAGTACTGAAATACACAATAATAAAATAAAAGAAATATCTAGAAAAAGTATACAATTAAACAGAAGCCAATACAATACAAAGAGAACCCCGAGTATCAATCCTGAGAGCCCTCCAAAACATCCTGGAACCAAAAGGCCTTTGCCATCTGTCTAAAAAGAAGCAAATGAGGGAACTAACAACAGTGCAATCCTGTGCATTTTTACTCAGAACCAAATTCCAGGATGTTCAATGTAGCTTTTATCCAGAAGTATGCCTAGGTCTGTAGCCCTATAACTTTGACTCCCAATATAAGAACATAAGAACATAAGAACAGCTCCACTGGATCAGGCCATAGGCCCATCTAGTCCAGCTTCCTGTATCTCACAGCGGCCCACCAAATGCCCCAGGGAGCACACCAGATAACAAGAGACCTCATCCTGGTGGCCTCCCCTACATCTGGCATTCTGACTTAACCCATTCCTAAAATCAGGAGGTTGCGCATACACATCATGGCTTGTACCCCATAATGAATTTTTCCTCCAGAAACTTGTCCAATCCCCTTTTAAAGGCGTCTAGGCTAGACGCCAGCACCACATCCTGTGGCAAGGAGTTCCACAGACCGACCACGCGCTGAGTAAAGAAATATTTTCTTTTGTCTGTCCTAACTCTCCCAACACTCAATTTTAGTGGATGTCCCCTGGTTCTGGTATTATGTGAGAGTGTAAAGAGCATCTCCCTATCCACTCTGTCCATCCCCTGCATAATTTTGTATGTCTCAATCATGTCCCCCCTCAAGCGTCTCTTTTCTAGGCTGAAGAGGCCCAAACGCCGTAGCCTTTCCTCATAAGGAAGGTGCCACAGCCCCGTAATCATCTTAGTCGCTCTCTTTTGCACCTTTTCCATTTCCACTATGTCTTTTTTGAGATGCGGCGACCAGAACTGGACACAATACTCCAGGTGTGGCCTTACCATAGATTTGTACAACGGCATTATAATATTAGCCGTTTTGTTCTCAATACCCTTCCTAATGATCCCAAGCATAGAATTGGCCTTCTTCACTGCCGCCGCACATTGGGTCGACACTTTCATCGACCTGTCCACCACCACCCCAAGATCTCTCTCCTGATCTGTCACAGACAGCTCAGAACCCATCAGCCTATATCTAAAGTTTTGATTTTTTGCCCCAATGTGCATGACTTTACACTTACTGACATTGAAGCGCATCTGCCATTTTGCTGCCCATTCTGCCAGTTTGGAGAGATCCTTCTGGAGCTCCTCACAATCACTTCTGGTCTTTACCACTCGGAAAGGTTTGGTGTCGTCTGCAAACTTAGCCACTTCACTGCTCAACCCTGTCTCCAGGTCATTTATGAAGAGGTTGAAAAGCACTGGTCCCAGGACAGATCCTTGGGGCACACCGCTTTTCACCTCTCTCCATTGTGAAAATTGCCCATTGACACCCACTCTCTGCTTCCTGGCCTCCAACCTGTTCTCAATCCACGAGAGGACCTGTCCTCTAATTCCCTGACTGTGGAGTTTTTTCAGTAGCCTTTGGTGAGGGACCGTGTCAAACGCCTTCTGAAAGTCCAGATATATAATGTCCATGGGTTCTCCCGCATCCACATGCCTGTTGACCTTTTCAAAGAATTCTATAAGGTTCGTGAGGCAAGACTTACCCTTACAGAAGCCATGCTGACTCTCCCTCAGCAAGGCCTGTTCGTCTATGTGTTTTGAGATCCTATCTTTGATGAGGCATTCCACCATCTTACCCGGTATGGATGTTAGGCTGACCGGCCTATAGTTTCCCGGGTCCCCCCTCTTTCCCTTTTTAAAAATAGGCGTGACATTTGCTATCCTCCAATCTTCTGGCACCGTGGCCGTTTTGAGGGACAAGTTGCATACCTTAGTCAAGAGATCTGCAACTTCATTCTTCAATTCCTTAATAACCTTTGGGTGGATGCCATCAGGGCCCGGTGACTTATTGATCTTTAATTTATCAATGAGGTCTGAAAGATCTCAATGGTGTGATCTTAGAGGATTGCATCACTGATGCTGTACCAGCTTCTGTTCATTGCTAGAATTAAAGAATCTGAGATTGTTTATCATAATGAGCAAAGCTCTTATTCAAAGCACTGGTCCCAGTGCTGGCTATGGGCACAGGACCACAAAATACAGCCCCCCCCAAAAAAACAGCACTTCCGGTTTTTGCAGAAAATTGGAAATGCCATTTTTCTGCATTTTGAAGGGCTTAGAAAGCCTTCTGGTGCCCTGGGAGGCAGCCACCATGGTCCTTAAACAGCCTTTTCAGGCCTCAAAAATCCCCCCCCCAAAAAAAAGTGGCAGCGGAAGGGTCATGGCCCTGTCCCCCATGAAATGCCCCCCAATACCCCCCCAGGGCATTTCCCCTCTGACTCCCCCAGCTATGCCAGTGGTCTTATTTCATGTTTTGTTTATTTCATTGATAATTTAGCAATGTGGTTTAGTTTGCCAGTCTGCCCTGTTCCAAGCCAGGGAGCTCACAAGGGTCTTGGCCTGTCACTGACCTCTCCAGAAGCAATCACTGGCTGTTCTGTTGATGAGAACTTTGTGGGACTGGTGAATTTCCAAACACCCAGCAGTGTGCAGGTAAATTTAAGAGTGCAGGAGTTCATCATGACACCCACCATAGCCACAGCCCATTAACACTATAACAAGGAAAATAAAACACTGTAAATGTCTTTATTAAAGTGTTTTCTTCTCCTGCCACTTATTCCTACTTTGAAACATTATGCTTTATTTAAAGATCTTGTTATTTTATCTCAAACCCTTGGCACAGTTTGCAGCCGATTTACAACAAATATATACAAATTTTTTTTAAAGGATTTGAAAATATACCAATAAATACACAGTACAAAATATACTATATGTTTACTCAGCAGTAAGCCCTGCTGTGTTGAACAGGACCTATTCTCGGGTAAATTTGCATAGGATTGTGGCCCCTAGTGCAGCACAGTTTTTTGAGGCAGCAGTTCTGACCTATACCCTACCCCTGTACAGCCATCTCCCAAGAGGTAAAACGTGGATCCACCTTGTGAACCCATTTTGACTGGTTCTGCTCTGCTACTCCTTGCATCACCCCTACCGCGCAGCCGTCGTTTATCTGCCAATCCAGTGTTATCTCTTTGGCACAGTCCAGTGACTTTCCATCTCCCATGGCTTGACTGATCATCTATTATCACCTTTCACTTGTTCCTGGAACTGATGGATGCTTATGGCACCTCTGATGTTTATGGTACAATTGAGGTTTATGGCACCTTTGGAGATATTTCCTAGAGCCAAAGGTCAGCCTGCAATCCCACCTCACCCAAAAATATCTCCGCTATCTTCTCTCTAAGGGCCAAACTAGCCTTTTAAAATAAATTTTATAGAAGTCCATCAATATTAACATTCCCAAGGTGGTCCACAATATGGAAATAAAACTGATGGATAGCATCCAGACATGCTCCTTTAGCAGTTCCCCTCCTGGCTTCCAGGTATTTCTCTCTCTCTCATACTCCATGCTACATCCCATGCTGCTGTTTTGGAGGTCCCTCAGACCTTGCAACATTTGGGGGGGAGGTTGCATTTCACCCAGAGATCAGTTCAGTCAGAAGAGATAGTAGACACTTAAGAACTATGGAACTATGGACCTCTACACCACAAGCTGAAATGGTTTAATAGCCATTCTATCCTCCCACGGAATTGTTATATATATATACATATACATATTATATAAACAACAAGCAATAATTAAAATGGCAAATAAAATCATGAATAAGCAACAATTATTGAACAATCATGAACAGCAAGGACTGGTTTCACAGCAGAGGCTCCGTCTTTCCCTTCCTGCACAGCTAACAAGCACAGCCAAGACAGGCCAACACGCTCCCGTTTTTCCTTGCGTTCAGATCCACTAACATTAGCAGCAGGTAATATTTTGACATATAATCTGACTTTGAGACAGGCTGAGGGGGTGGCCTTCCTGCGTGGGTGTTGTAGAAATGTCTGGCCTTCCACCAATTTGAACACCTGGCATGGGCACAAAGGCTGCTTCTCAAAGAGCATTTTGTTTCGAAAGGAAGGGGCACCTAGAAAGTTGCCAGCTGGCCTGAAGGGTGTTGGGGGGGGCGATTGCTTGTGAACGCTTTTTCTTTCAACTTTAACCATTGAACATATTTTGCATGGATTTCAACACAGGGGCCTGTGCAGTGGCTGGATTGCTTTGCTCTGAAATATGTAACAACTTTGGGCAGGATTCAAAGAAAGGATGTGGACATGCAGCTTGGGGTATTGGTGTCCTGGACTATTGTGTCCTGCTCATTGGTGTCCCTGGACATTCTGTAATGGAAGATCAGAAGAACATCAGGTGGATGGTGTGGTATTGACAGTGGTTCCCATGCTTTGACAGCTGGTTGACAGCTTTGGGAAGGGCAGAGCTGGCTCCACAGCTGTAATCAATCAAGGCCAATGGAGACTCTGATGGACACCTGAGCTTCATTTGATCTTGATGGGACTTTGAATGGTCATGGGCTAATGAGATAGCTCACAGCTGAGCTGCATCTTGGACTGAACAAGGGGCTCCAAGGATAAAAGGCAGCTTCAGAAGGAGCAAAGCCCACCCAGACCTGCAGGACCCCACACCTATGGGACATGGATGAACCAGGACCTATCGGAGAAGGGGGCTGCCAGGACTCTGCTGGAGGACACAGAAGAGAGGACTGCCAGGACCCTGCTGAAGGAGACACTCTGTTGGAGAGGACACAGAGGAGGGATTTTGCTGCAGAAGACTGGATTGGGAAGACTGAACTGTGTTTTGGGAGATTGGATTGGACTTGGACTTGGACTGGAGGCTTTGGACCTTTACCCACTAAGTTAAGTGGAGTTTTGGGGAGGGAAAGCCTCTGGGCAAGAGGAATTGTAGGGAGTGTGTTTGGAGCAATAAATTACTGTTAATTGCTCAAATGGATAAGGAGTTCTAGTCATTCTTTTGCACACAGCAGCTGCTGTTCTTTGAAGAAGAAATGGTCAATTAGCCAAAAAGTGGGCATTAGAAGGGAATTGGAATATTTGGGCAAGACCAATTGGCATAGTCAGCAGGATAGGGAAAATCAGATGGGACACATTCAAGTCTCCGTTTTTTGCATCCCAGTTACTTTAACCCTAAGCCTCTTATCCCAGCCCTATCTGAACCCTACTTTTGCATTTTAAAGATGGAAAAGTACATTTAATACAAATATACATATATTGGGACACAAATGTCGGGGACACAAAAAGAACCGATGCAAATGTCCAGTACTGGGATGCATTTGACTGTGACACAGTTGCCCGGGTGCAATGGTCCTGACACTACAGGCTGGGAGCGTTCCTGAACCCAGCTTTGCTTCTTGATGTTTAGGTGTCAGTGATGGTTGGGGGTGCCTTTGCTTCATCTAGAGCACCAGTTGTGGGCACTTCTGGGGCTGGCGTGCCTTGGTCGCATCCTGGCGTGGTGCTCTCTACGTGGAGCTGCCCTTGAAGAGAGCTTGGAAACTGCAGCTGGGCTGGAATGCCCCTGCCAGGCTGCAAGTTGGGACCCATTCTCACAGCATGCTACTGCATTGCTGTTCAATCTCTCCTGGCTCCTGTCCCAGTTTGTTTCTGTCAGTCCTTGGCATCTCTCAGGCCTTGATTGTTGATGTCCAGGCCTGGTGAATGTAAACAAATGTAACTGCAGCACTGTTGATATAATCAGTTGCACCTGTGTTAGGGGGGAGCCATGTGACTTGGGGAGATGTATGCTGAGTCACAATGGAGGAGTGGTGCAATGCAATGCACCACTGGGCACCCAATCGGAGTTGGTCACAAGACTATGAGGTCGCCCTACTCTGATTGGCTGGCCCCAGTATATAAGGGGGCGAGAACAGGCACCAAATGTGGGTTGATCATGGTGGATGTTCTAGAGGAAGTGCTGCTGGTTTGTTCTGTGACTCAGACTGCTTAACATGACTATGCCTTGCTGTAGGCACTTCTGAACCTTTTGACTGACTACTCTTCTGCCTGCTCCTTACCAATACATGCTTCTATATCTGACAAGCCTGCGCCTGTGGGTTTGTCTAGGACTGGTTGTTTCCTGCGCTGCCTCACAACGCTCTCCCGTGCCACTCTGCTACTGGGAAGGCAAAGGCCGTTGTCCTCTGCCGCCCCGACAGTTCCCAAGCCCAATTTAATATGCTGGTCCAGGTTGGATGTATCTGAAGATGCTTTGATTGGCCTTTGGGGCTGTCAAGCAACGAGGTCTTTCCCAGGTGCTAGAAACTGAACCCAGGATGTTCTGCATGCAATGCACCATTTAGCTGTGGTTCTGATCAGATAAAAGCTATTCCAATACCAGATATTTGGATTATTTATTTATTACTATACTTACATACCACCTTTCTCATGGATTCACGACGGTTTGCATAGGCAGGCTAGTCGCCAACCCCGTTTTTCAATGGGATTTTTACTAGTATGAGAGAGACTCTTAGAACCTTCCCTTGGATGTTTCCCTTCATAGTCCAGTCATCATTCTGACATGCCAGCTGTTTCACTTCCAAAATTTTGCAGGTAGCTGCAAATCAAGCCTCCAGTGTTATCTTCCCAGCGGACACCTCCTCGCTCCTTTGCAAACCCATAAGCGGCTTTGGTCTTTGGCTTTTGATCTCCCATCCAAGGTTGCTGATCCTGCTTAGCTTTTTTAGGCAAGGCAATGGCTCAACCTCCAGACCACACCTCCTGCCCAGAGGAAATCTCCACATCCTTTTCTTGCCCCAAAGCCAAAAGGGGCAATCTGGGGATGCCAGAGTTCTAGCAAACAGAGGAAGTTGGAAAACACAATGTAGCCAATACATGGAAAGCCAAATAAGGCAAAGGCCTGGATGGCAAAGGATGATGCTGGCAGTGAATGAGGCCTTGGCATTTGGGTCTTCTCAGGAGCCAGGATCCATAGAACAGCAGTCTGGAGTTGCCAGTAGCTCTGAGTATAGTCAGTGCCCAGATGACGCCTCTGGCAAGGTATGAAAAGAAGGTACCTCAAGAAGCTGGAAACACAAACAGGGAGAAAATGAATGTACGGGGGTGGAATAAGTCTGGAAACTGAAACGGGGGTGAGGGGAGCCAGGAAAAATAAGAAACTGAAAAACAAACAGCCAAAGGGTGAGTGTGAACTCCAAAAATAAAACTTAACTTGAAGGATGATGGCACAGAACAAAAAGAGCTTTCAGAAAGGAGATCAGGAAATGGGGACTTGACCTGCCCATGGGATTGCAGTGGAAGCTCATTTCTAACTGTACATGTCTCTTAGGGGGTTGTTTGGGGTGCTTGGGAGTTGCTTGCTCAATGCCTCCTATCAGTGCGTGCCTTCCCTCCCATGCAGGAGGGAAACATTTCATCATATAGCCATCTTATAAAGCCATTGCTACAGAAATCAACCAACCTGAAATCTAGTCAACATATAAACCCAATTCTATGCAAGTTTACTTAAAGGTACAGTAATTCCCACTGTTCATTGGTGCTTCCTCCCATTTAGGTGAGCACAGGATTGTCATCCAAGCAGACTATAACCAATGGAGACAGGGAGAGCTGAGCATGAGATCAGAGCAAAAGCTCAACCAAAGAGTCTTGTGGCACCTTAAAGAGTAACAAAATTTACAGCAGAAACCTGCATGGAGTAGAGTCTATGTATCAAATGTATAAAGTGTAGTCTTCCGTTTGCAGATATATACAGGGTGTCTCAAGAAAACGTATGCACACTTTATAGTGTCAAATTTATTATGCTACAATTAACACTTTCACTGCATATAGTGTACATAGATGCAGTTGCTTGACTCAGTGCTCAATCCTATCCATTTTTCCAGTGCCAATGCAGCTGTGCCAATGGGGAATGGGGGTGCAGTCATGGAGGCTTCCTTAAGGTAAGGGAATGTTTGTTCTCTTACCTTGGGGTTGCATTGCAGCTGCATCAGTGCTGGAAAGGTGCGTAGGATTGGGCCCTCAGCCAATTAAGTAAGTAAATAGGCAACATGGTTGAAATGTTCCCCACTGGTGTCTACACATGGCTGACATTGATGACTAAGGGCCCAATCCTGTCCAATTTTCCAGCACCGGTGCAGCTGCAATACAACCCAGAGGTAAGGGAACAAATGTTCCTTTACCTTGAGGAGGCCTCTGTGTCTGCCTACCTACCAAAGGATGTAGCGTATGCCCCATTGCCTCCACAACACTGGCCCTGGAAATTTGGATGAGATTGGGCCCACAGACATCCACCACATGTGTCTTGATGGTTCAACACATCTCCTCCATTGCTTCCCTTAGATGTTCAAATGTTGCAGGTTTTAATGGATGAATTAGAGCTCATTAAAAGGGGTGTATATTTTTTGAGAACCCCTCTCTCTATGCATCCATGGGAAAAACCATATAAATAGTGGGGTCAGATGGCCATGAAATGCAAGAAGCGCAGTCTGTGACAATTCTGTGTTACGTTTAAGAGAAACACAGTGATGATATTGCAGGTATTTCCAATCTGCACAGTTCCCGATTGTCATGGTCATACATTATCTTGTATACAACTGGTGTTGTGTTTGCAGGCTGCTTTTCTATATTGATGGTTCCATATATTGAAAGCTGCCTTTTGAGTCCAGTTGGAAACGTGTGACATAAATAAGAACAAAATAAGAGTAGTTTCAGGGCAAGACAAAATGGGAAACATTGCCCACTTCTCCTGTTTACCAAAGACTAGCGATGGGGTGCAAGTGAGGCTGTGTGTCCAGCAGAGGGCACTCAAACTCCAGACAACGAGAAAGTCTCAGCCAGAGGCTAAAGCAAACACAGACAATTGCAAATATTTATGGTGTTTTATTTATTTAATATACGGGTTTCAGATAAGGGTCTTTCCTAGCCCTTAGAGAGAAGCAATTTGGAGCAATGACAGGATAGCTTTTTTCCAACCCCCTTCTCCTCCCAGCAGGATTAGAGGGGGCTACCGCTGCTGGAATCCTTGCTGACAGCAAGCCAGAAGGGGATCAGAACCTCTAGCGAAGCAGCAGGCTGGAGAAGGTGTTGGACAGGTGGGCTGGAAGCTTGTCCGTGCCCCCCCTTTCCAAAGAGGCCAACAGTGCAGCTCCATGCAACTGGCTCAGGTCACCTCATGGCAAGGACAGCCCTGACTGGGTGCATGCTAATCGCTCCTCTGTCTTACTACACAAGCCTAGGCATGTCTACTCAGTAGTCTATCCCACTGAGTACAATGGAAATTACTCCCAGGTAAAAGCATAGGATTGCAGCATTGTTTGTTTATCTTTGGTCTGGTTCTTTAACAACTCTGCTGGTCAGCTTAAGAGTTTTGCAATAGAATGAATCGCTGATCAGTAGGAACTCAGGGCCAAATCACAAATTGCATGTACTTTCAGCGTGCGATTTGGTCCTTTCCCCATTTTTCTTTTAAAATAATATGGGGGGGAGGCAAGGGGGCTTTTACGCTTTGACCTGTTGTGATTCTGATCCTGATTGCATGCCCCCCTCGCGAAGAAAGAAAATAGACTTTTCAGAAAACACACACAGAAAGAAAATAGATATTCCCCCCCCCCCACTTAAATAGCACCCAGGAAGGTACATGATCAAGATCAGAATGATCAAGGTGGGAACAAAGTCTTAAAGTCCTCTTACTCTTCTGCCATGATTTTGGTGCAATTAAGAGCCCGCCTCCTATTTAGAAAGAAAGAAAGAAAGAAAGAAAAAGAAAGAAAGAAAAATGATTCAGTAAAAGTATTGTGTGCTGGTCCTCAGTGTTGATTTCCACTTGTAGATGCAAAATGCTGCAGGGAAAAGGGCTCATGGGTGCAGTAGATCATGCATTCCACCCCTTAAGCAACTTTTTTACATCTGGCTCCATTTGATGGACCTGAGGATTCCTGTAAGAAAACCAATGGACCCTGCAAACCTGAAGTCAGCTGGCCCCTGGCCTAAGGATCCAGGAGGCCAAGGCAGGGCACAACTTAATTTTGCATCTTGAGTTCAATTCATGACTCTTGGCTTCTTCCTGGGAATGTGAGTGTAAACAGAATGCAGGGAGGTGGCATCGAGATGCAAGTATCTTGTAGTCTTGTGTGTGCTCCCCAAGGCACCTGGTGGGCCGCTGTGAGATACAGGAAGCTGGACTTGATGGGCCTATGGCCTGATCCAGTGGGGCTGTTCTTATGTTCTTAACTACAATTCCCAGGAAGCCTTGCAGGTCTCTTGTTATCTGGTGTGCTCCCTGGGGCATTTGGTGGGCCGCTGTGAGATACAGGAAGCTGGACTAGATGGGCCTGGTCCAGCAGGCTCTTCTCATGTCTCCAGGTCTCTGGTGTATGGTAATTTCACTCCACATGGGTCTAGTTCAGGCGTGCAAGCTGGATGTTTGTTTCTCCACATGCGTTCTTTCCTGGCTATTCCCATCCCAGGCATCCTGGGATGTTCTGGTTCCCCTCTCTGAAAGTTCATTTAAATAGCCAGTCTCTCTACCCCTTTTACTTGTAACAATGTAGGAAAAGGCAGGCAGGTTGCATTCTACTCAATAAGAAGTCAGGCTTGCAACAGTCATTGGGTTACCTGCATTTTTGCTCTGGTTGTTCTGCAGCAATTCCGCAGCACCTTTAGCTCCGTCACCACAAAATGCCCTGCTACAGACACATTTCCAAATAGAGGACCTCATGGAGAAATGTAGTGTGAGTGAGCCCTCCTCCCCCCGCATTATCCGCTTCAATTTCTGTTGTCACAGTGACTTGAAAGTGCACAAGCAAGAGAGTAGAAACTCCTTGTTCAGAATTGGTGCTCACAGTACCAATTCACACACTGCATTTCTTCACACTGTCTTGTCCTCAGGGGACACTCAGGAGAAATTGTGGAAAACAACATGAGATCAGTGGTGTAGCTAAAGCGGGGCAGGGGGTACATTGCCTTGGGTACCATGCTTTGAGGGGTGCCAACCTGCACCCCTGATGGTGGAACCGAGGTGAGAAAGCAGCCTTCTGAGGCTTGGGAGGATGTGTAGGAGAGTGTGTTAAAAAAAAGTTTGTTCCCCTGGGTGCTGGATGCTATACCACTGGTGAGACATGCCAACATGCATGCATGAGAGACGCTCTACAAACACAAGCAAGGAAAAGACCATTGGTGATTTTGTGCTGATTTATTTCGCTTTGGCCCCATTTGCGTAAAATGAATCATGGACCGCGATGTGGCGTGCCAGCACTTTGACCATTTGCTTGGACTTACACTGCTGCCGAAACACAAGTTCCTGCCTTCGCACTTTTCACCGTCCATTAACAGGACAGAAGTAAAGGACTGTGCTTCATTGGGCCCTGGAGTGCAGTATTATATTTTCCTTCTTCAATGAGCTGAAACAGCAGCAGAGGTGAGATTTGCCTAGCAGCAGAGTTTTATGGGGCATGCCAAGAAGAATTTTGTCGCTATTTTAAAATCACTAGAATATTTGAAACAAAAACCAAAAGTTTTTTATAATTCCATTACCTGGTGGATTGATTAAGGTGCATACATCAAAATACCTGTTGCTGGGAAGCCAGCAAAGCAGATGGCTCTTTGCCTTCATGCCCCATTTCTGAGCTTCCCAGAGCATCTGGATGCTTTTACAGTGCTAGGCCTATAGTGTGAGAACACCAGGTGCTGTCGTTTTTCTAGAGCTAAGAGGATGTGGCTCTAGTCAGCAAGCTGAATAGGAATACCATGTAAGGAAGGAGACGGCTGGGAGCTCCACATACAAACAGGATATTAGGAACGGGGTGTTTTGCCAAATCCCAATCTACTGGGCCTTGTAATAATAAAAATAATAATAAAACTTTATTTTTATCCCGCCCTTCTCCCTAACGGGACCCAGGGCGGCTCCAATCAATCAGAGTTACCAATAAGCCAAGTTACAGTTCAAAGTCAGGTTCCAGGTAGGTCCAATCCGTCAGGGTATCCAAATCAAAGTCCAAAGCCAAAGTCCAGTCACAATCCACAGTCTGATTCCCAATTCAATAAGCCAAGTTAGTCTCCTCTCCAACCTGCACTCCTTCTATCACCCTTTCTGCCTCAGGTGCTCCCTATATACCTGAGGATCTCCTTATGCTCTAGTGGCTGCAGCTGTGCAGCACACCTCCAGCTATCACCTGGGCTTTAATCCTGCATTTACTCAGAGCAAGGGGCACTGTGGACACCACACCCTATCTCCTCCGCAATATCTTCCGCAATTCCAATACACAGGGCCATCTTTAAGCCAATTGGACCAATTGCTCCCAATCTTGTCAAATACACAGAACAAGACATTGCAGCCTTTCCCCCCCTAAACTAAAGATAAAATTAATATTTTTATTAAATCATTTTAAAGTCACTAAAACAAGTGGGTTTTTATTAACTATTTACTTTTCAAAGGTAACCTACACAATATTTCTTTACTTGTGGGCCTACATGTATGAAATTTAAATTAAAATGCGCTTAGATCCATTTGGTCCATTGACTTAAACTGCACGCTTTGATCGCTTTCCATTCTATCACAGAGATATAAAGCATATAATAAATGTTGTATGTCTAACAGCACAATCTGGCTTGAGCCAGCACAGCTGTTCCTGTGCAAGCTCATCATGTCACAAATGTGCCATAAGCCACATCTGCACTGGCCTGAAAGCGTCGCATCCCATCCCAGCACGCACCAGTAAAACTGTGCCAAGTTATTAAATATATTTTAGTAAAATTATTATGAAGAATTTATTATCTATTGCAGGGGTGTCCAAAGTTTTTGGCAGGAAGGCCACATCATCTCTCTGACTCTGCTTTGGGGGCCGGGGAAAGAAAGAATTAATTTACATTTAAAATTTGAATAAATTTACATAAGTTTACATAAATGAATAAGGATGAACTTATATGAATGAATGAAGGTCTTGCAATAGCTCAAGGCCTATAAAAGGCCTTGCACAAAGCAAGGCTGGCCTTTCCTTGGCTGCCACTACTGCATCACAGACATGAAACAGCAAGCAGTGGAGGAAGCCCTCATCCCACAGCTCACGCAAAGAGGTCAAACAGTTGCCTTCACGCTGAGAGCAGTTGGGCCAGTGCGGGCTGCAACAAACCTCTGGAGGGCCAGAGGCTCATTGGAGACTGGGGGCTCCCTGAGGGCCACATTGAGAGGCCTCGAGGGCCGCATGTGGCCCCAGGGCCGGCGTTTGGGCACCCCTGATCTATTGCATAAATGTGCACATTAGTGCAACAATTATCTTGAAAAAAGCATACTTTTACATGGTGAAAACATTATTTATATATTGCCATTTGCAGTTTTATAAGTAATGGTATTAATTGTGAATAGCTTTTTAAAAAAGCTATTAAAAATTGTTTTAAAAAAACAATTATCTGGTACAAGTTTGTACCAGTGGAATCAGAGAAATGGAGCTTAGGCCCTGCATACTAGATCGTACCTGCTCACTTTCACTACTGACAAGGCAACCTGTTAGCCAATAGCATTCCTTATCTTAACATGCTGTGTTCACCTATTCATAAAGCCTGGCCACTTAATCAAGGGACAGGGAATAATAAATCCATTTCCATTTGTGGCGTGACATTTTTTTAATGGGGTGGTTGTAAATGGAAGGAAGTCCTGAACACCTTACACAAAAGATTAATATTCTATTGTTTGCACCAGGAAATCAAAACCACAGGGTGACTTGGGAGTCATGTTGCCCTGTGAAAAAGAAAAAAACTCTCATGTGGAAAAATACCTACTTCACTTTTCACAGAACGCGACAGAGTAGATATTTTGCATGGAGAAAGTCTCGGGTTCAGTTGCATGTGGTCAGATAGCAGGTGTTGAGAAGGACCTGTGTCTGAGTGTTGGAGGAATCTCTTAAAACTGGTTTCCTCTTTAGGGGGGAAGCAGAGTAGTTTCAGCAGCAGACCCTCCCCCCTCTTGCTGGGAATCAACCCAGGGAGCCTCCCACACCTGGCTGACTGCTAATCAAGAAATACAAACAACATTGGCTGGTTGAAGTTGCAAAGGAGATTTATTTACTCACGGTTCATTGGAAGTATGGTTACAGCATCTGATTGAGATCAGAGGTTACTCTAACTTAAAAGATAACAAGGCCCTGAAGCTGCCTCGTCCTGCATGTGCCATGTGGTCAAGATGGCAGCGCCAGCAGAGTCCTGCTGTGTGCCATATTGTCTGGTCAGTGGTCGGTGAGGAAGAGAGGGCGTGCTCAGAGAAGAAGGGATAGTTATTGTGTCTGGGCCACGCCCCCACATAGGTCATCCAAAGGGGACAGGTAAAGTGTAGGGTCACTGGGCTATGGCTTAACCCTTTCAATGGACAGTATCCTGCCACCTGTGGAAGCAGACGGAGTTGTACCAACTCCAACACTGAGAGCTCGGACCACAGCCTCCAATTAGGACACTGAGCTACTCAGTGGTGTGACCCAGAATGTCTTCTGCCTCTGTGCTATAAAAAGAAAAAACTCTTACCATGCTCCTTATGGGCAGCCACAGATCCTAGAAGTGCGGGACTTGCTATTTCATATACAGGAACCACACAAATGTGGGCGAACGTGCACTCAAAGGATGGGGAGAGGTTCTTGTGATAAGAACAAATGGCTTCAGTTTTTTATCTGCACAAGCCGGGGGGGGGGGGTGAAAGGAGGCAGGCAAACCAGGGAGGAGGTTGTTCTTTGCACACAGCTGACTGGAGTGTGGATGGGAACATCAGGGATGGTGTTAAATAACAACTTTCACCTACACACACCCCCACCCCATTTCCCTTCCTTCTGTGTATTTTTGCGTAAGGATGTGCAACCTGTGACTCGAAATGACTTCAGAGTCATGACGTGAAGGACTTGAAGTCAAGTTGCAATGGCCGCATGCTATGCATCGTGGGTCAACTCACAGAGTTGGTGACTAGTGACTCGACTCACGAGTCGAGCTTAGCAACTTGAGCACACCCCTGCTCGTAATATTCTTCACAACAGGACAAGTAGCCATTTAAATCAGCTCAACGAATCTCAGCCGAAACAACACAAGCCACAGGTTGCACAATGTTGTTGGTTACGGATTGGTCCACAACACAGTAACAAGTGAATATATTCATACTGTAGAGGCTGCTGAGTCATGTTTATGAAAAACAGCCCTTTTAAAAAAAAAAAGTCTCCCAGGGAGAACCGGATAAGGGACAGAACATCATACATAGACTGAGCTCTTCAGTGTTGCCATACCCACAAGGGCAGAGTATATCAACACTTCAAAAAGGTGTTGATATAAATTGGTTGAAGTTTGAACATCAAAGTGACTGCCTGAAACCTTCCAAGTCTGAAAGATCTCAGATCCAAAAGAAAGCTTGCCCGCCAAGGCAACTGTCTGAACATAAAATAAAAAAGACATTTTAAAGATTCAACTCACCATAAAATCGTCTGCATCTGCTTGAAAGCTTCTTTCCTTACTTCCCATTTTCTGAAGTTGAAATCTGGTTAAGTACAGCTCAAACTAAATTAAGCCCTGGGTTGTTTGGTCTAAACTACTAGTATTGTTGATAATCAAAGCCAGGTCTACCATTAGGCAAACTGAGGAGCCAACACACCGTTGGCAGCCTTCAGTCCCGAAAGACTATGGTATCGCGCTCTGAATGGTGGTTCTGGAACAGCGTCTAGTGTGGCTGAAAAGGCCAATTCGGGAGTGACAATCCCTTCCACACTGGGAGCAAGTGCAGTCTGTCCCTGGCCTGTCTCCCTGGCTGTAGGCCTTCCTTCTTTGCCTCTTTGCCTCAGACTGTTGGCCAAGTGTCTCTTCAAACTGGGAAAGGCCATGCTGCACAGCCTGCCTCCAAGCGGGCCGCTCAGAGGCCAGGGTTTCCCACTTGTTGAGGCCCATTCCTAAGGCCTTCAGATCCAACACAGGCAGCCAAATTTGGGCCCCAATGAAGATCAACAAATGGTCAGATATTTGATTATTATATGCACTTCTTTCCAGGGGAGAGGCCTCTGGGCTTTCTATTGAACTAATTCAGCTAACAAAATTTCAGTATCCTTTTAAAAAGTTTGCTCAATGTCGTGGAAAATTCATAGGTCTCTTTGCCTATCTCTGTGAGGGAATGCAAACAAGATGGATTCCCAGGGCAGTGGCTTTGAAGGTGAGCCATCGTAGACACACTTGCCCCTCCCCAGAGCTACTTTCTTAGGCTACCTACACACAATGTCCCTACCTGGCACCATCTTGAAGACCTTAACTACTTTTGTTGCCAAGGGAAACTGACCAAGGACATGTGGTGAGTAGGGAGTCAGGTGAAGCAGAGCCTCCCCACAGGAGTCCTTCAAAAAGCTGTGCCGTGAAGCTATGTGAAGCATCCAAGCACTCACAACTTGCATATGGAGTACAGGGGTTGTGAGTGCTTGGGCACCTCACACAGCGATGGGGAGGCTCTGCCTCACCTGACTCCAGACTCACCACATGTTTCCCTGAAACTGACAGAGTATTCAGGACAAGGACAGGGGCTTTTAAGTGGCTTCAAGACAAACCCAGTCCACAGTAAAGTTCCCCATAGTCTACTCCTCCCTTTAAGAGCAGTACTAGGCGACTTCTCAAATTCTTCCTCAGAGAGGCATTTCCAATAAACTTCTGGGAAGGAGAATCAGGGGGCCAGCTGCATGCCCCCAAATCCACACAGCCTCCTCTCCATTTTCTTTCCATCATCCCTACAGTGAATTGAATTTGAGAAGGCTCCCTTTGAGCTTTCTGTGTGTCTGTGAGCTTGCTGCAGGGAGATGTGGGTGAGCGAGTGGGGCTGGGATCACGTTACAACTTTCATTTCCTGAAATGTTTGGGGGGAACATCCAGGGTTTTTATCCACACATCAGGCTAAGCTGGGAGCTCGGGTTTCAGGCCTTGTCACTCAGCTGTCACCAAACAAATGAGGCTCTCAGAGTAGGAGATGGAAAGAGCTACCTGCTATTCATGACCTCCTTAAGCAGGTGATTACTCATGGGAAAAAAGCAGGTAGAATTAATCACTTGGCTGTTTTCTGCTTCCTCCCCTGGCTCTTTCTTTGGTGAGGCAACACAGTGTGAAATCTGTCAGGGAGAGGAAGGCAAGGGGGCAGGATGGGAGCCAAGCAATAAGCTCTCTCCCCGTCTGCTTGCCTGCCGACAGGAGAAAATATGAAATAAAAAAGGACAGGATGGAGGGGGAAAAAGCTCTCAGGTGGCTTTTAGATTATCCCACAAGGGAACTGACATCATTCAAGCGATGACAAGAGATAAGCTAAAAATCACCTATTCTTTATATACAGCTTCTCAACAAAAAGTGGTTTACAAAGCGGTTTACATAGAAAAATAAAGTAAATGGCTTCCTGTCCCCAAAAGACTCACAATATAAAAAGAGATGCAGAAGAAACACCAGGCTGGGATGAAATTGCCCTCCCCCTGCTAAATATAAGAGAACACCACTTTCAAAGTTGTCTTTTTGCCCAGTTAGCTGGTTAGTATAACCTACTCATGGGACAGGGTGAATTAAAAGGACATCCACACCTGCTCTTCTGTCTGCACCTGACCCCCCCTGTACTGTATCCTCAGCATGTACCCCTCCCATCTTCTAGCTTACTGACCCTTAACTGGGTCTTCCGGACTTATCTGTTCCTGGTCTGGGCTTGGTGAGCCTTAAGACTGCAATCCAAAATGCACTTATTAAGGAATAAGCCCCACAGCACACAGTGAGGCTTACGTCTGAGTAAACACTCATAGGATTATAAAGGAGTTGCCACCCTGGAAGTTTACTTTCAAGAAAATGTGGGGGGAGGCATAGTCAGTAGACCCTGAAACTGAGGTCATGTTGTGGGTTGCTTCAGCAGCTGAAGTGAATTGGGAGCAAATAATAAGAAAAGTCCCCCATCAGGATTTTACCTGTGCAAATGCAAACACTTCTGTGATACCTTTTCCTCTTCAACATTCCTAATTACAGATATGTACTGTTGGGACCTGGACTTTTTTTTTGGGGGGGGGGGAGCTTTAAGATATTGAATTTGGTCCCATAATGTTTAATGTTACTATTAAGTTCATTGATCCTTAATTATTTTCAGTTTTATTTACTTACCTCATTGTATTTATCTTCCAAGGGATTTAGAGCAGCTTACACACAGTTCCCAGACAATCTCCCAACCAGGATATACGCACAGAAGATTCCCTAACAACTTCCTTAAAACTCCCTAACCAAAGCTGAACCTTAGCATATGCCTAAAAGCCACAATATTTAGGACCAATCACCTAGATTTTAAGGTGTTGTATTTGAGATATAAGTAACCTCAATGTCATATCTGATAAGGAGAACTGGAAATCTGCTTTTTAAATTTAACTTCATTTAAATTGAAATTTATTAAAAGGCTTTAAATTTGAATTATAATTTTACAAATATATTTTAATTGGGCATCTTTGAATGGAGGGAGCAAGGGTCAGATGGACAGACAGGTGCCATTGTCATCCAATGCATAATTCATGAATGAGGCATCATTAGTTTATGGAATTCTTTGCCACAAGATGTGCTGATGGTTGAGGATTTATAGGATAGACACATGAAGAATAGGTCTGTCAGCAGCTAATAGCTAGGGTGGCTAAATAGAACCTACATGTTCAGACACTGTATCTCTGAATATCAGCTGGGGGTGGGCAACAGATGACAAGAACTATGGCTTGTGGAATTTCTAAAGGCATTTGACTTCAGTAAGCAGGATGCTGAACTACACAGACTCTGTTTCTGATACCTGTTTCTGGTCCTGTTTGGGAACTTTTAGACATCAAATTCAACCCCTAGTTCTGCCCTACATTCTCCAGGTGTTCCTAGGCAACTCACTTTCTCACATCTTGGGAATAAGAAATACTTACCAGATTAAAAAAGATGAGGCCTGCCAGACACTTGGCAACCGCACAAAAAGTTACTACAGTGTGTAAACTACAATGTGTAAATTACTACAATGTGTAAATTTGTGTGAACCACACAAAAAATTACTGTACTACAGATGATTAAAACAGAGTCTGTGGATTCTGTGGGGTAAGAAGAAGCCACTTAGTAGTTTTTTGCCTGGAGGGAAGAAACAAGGAATGGGAGGGAAAGGGCAGGCAGAGGAGGTAAGGCAACCCCCTACTTGGCTAAATAAAATGAGCAGTGATGTTTACTTTCCAAACAGCCAGAGGACAATGCACGCCCCCCCCCCCCATCCTGACTGATTTTTTTAGGCCAGCTGTTTGGTCAATGCAACAAATCTAGGGCAACAGAGCTTTGCATTTAAATCATGATCTTGCATCTGAAACACAAGACTTCTTTTTTAGAAAACCCAAAGTAGCCATTGCAAGTGGAGACTGGTGTTTTTTTCTTTATGATTGCAAGGCTCTCTACTGACTTATCCCAGAGCAGCTCTATGAACACAGATGAAACTAGTCCTCAGGATGCAATGTCTAAAGCACACTTTGTCTCCACCTCTTCTCTAAAGCAATAGATGGCATATTAATGTTGGAGAACATTACATAACATGTAATAACATAACACATAACACCAGAACCAGGGGACATCCACTAAAATTGAGTGTTTTACAACAGACAAAAGAAAATATTTCTTTACTCAGTGTGTGGTTGGGCTGTGGAACTCCTTGCCACAGGATGTGGTGACGGCGTCTGGCCTGGATACCGTTAAAAGGGGATTGGACAAGTTTCTGGAGGAAAAATCCATCACAGGTTATAAGCCATGATGTGTATGTACAACCTCCTGATTTTAGAAATGGGCTATGTCAGAATGCCAGATGCAAGGGCGGGCACCAGGATGAGGTCTCTTGTTATCTGGTGTGCTCCTTGGGGCATTTGGTGGGCCGCTGTGAGATACAGGAAGCTGAACTAGATGGGCCTATGGCCTGATCCAGTGGGGCTGTTCTTATGTTCTTATGAGAATGAGATCCTTGGACTCAACTGAAGTATTGAATTCAAGCCCCTTTAATCTGAAGGCAGTCCTAAGCATTCTTACGCAGATGTAAAACCCACTTTAAAATCAAGGGTTCTTTAAAACCCTTCATGTTTAAAATTGGTCTCACTCATAGTGTTTCACTCTTTTAATCCAACTCTCCTCTTTAATTTGTTTGTGGACATGGACTTATTGTGTGATGCGATCTCTTAGGCCTATTGTCATGATTTGCCCATCTATATTTCAGTGGTGTAGCTACAGGGGGAGCAAAGTACTCAAGGGTTACAAGCCATGATGTGCATGTGCGACCTCCTGATTTTAGAAATGGGCTATGTCAGAATGCCAGATGCCAGGGAGGGCACCAGGAGGCAGGTCTCTTGTTGTCTTGTGTGCTCCCTGAGATGTCTGGTGGGCCGCTGTGAGATGCTGGACTAGATGGGCCTATGGCCTGATCCAGCAGGGCTGTTCTTATGTTCCGTAGGGAACCTCACCGCAGCATGCAAGGGCCCCTCCCCTTTGGAGCCATTCCAGGTGGTAGGAGCAAAAGTACTAAGTTCATCTGTGTTAAAGAAGGGGCATAAGAAAATCAGATGAGGATAACCATTCTGGGTTAATTAATCTAGAGTAAAAATAGATGCTGTTGTGTACAGAGGAAGAGCTTGCACAGGGCTCTCTTTTATATCTGCAGCATTTTTTTCAAATAGCTGCAAGCCTGCAGATGCTTACTTGAGAGTAGACTGCATTGATCTACGTGGTGCTCAGCCCAAGTAAACATGCATGTTTACTTGGTGCCAAGCTGCGCAAAGACTTACTGCAGATACTCGCCTATAAGTCGACACACAGATAAGTTGAGGGAGGGCAGGTTTTGAGCCAGTAATCATGGAATTTTCTATGACCCTCAAATAAGTTGGGGGTTAAACTTAGGGGGGGTGCCTGACTATAGTTTTGTCTGATTTTACCCAAGGCCAGATCCTGAAAAACAACCTACCACTAATTATTACCTAAGAACTGTAGTCTCTAATTTATTAAAAACATGGTAAAAGATCATAAGATACATTTTTATTATTTTCAAATTCTGGTCTTCACCACCTTTTTGTAAACACTGTCAGAGTAAGTGCACTGTAAACAACATACCAGTAAAACAGTGGTTCCCAACCTGGTATTCATATACTCCCAGGGACACTCAACAGGACCTTTAGGGGTACTTGAAAAAGAATGGAATAATGGCAAAAAAAAAAAAAAAAGGCAGGTTGTGCTCCAGAATGCCTTGCAAGAACCAGCAAGGCAGGAAGGGAGGTAGCTAGTAGGCTGTGAAAGCCCCACAAATAGCTAGTTTTGGGTCATCAATTCATGTATGAACCAGTGATTGAAAACCAGCACAGTAAAAAAGCTGAAACA
>NC_089821.1:307785928-307880928 GCF_035046505.1 Tiliqua scincoides
GGGGGAGAAAAGAACACAAGCTTCTAGTAGTTGGTCCAAAATAAACCAGCAAATTAAGATCCAGGATGAAAGTGTCTTGCTGACTGGCCTGTTACTTGTTTCCATTAATTCTCCCATGCAGGATGTTATTTTTTACAGTTCAAGGATTAATTCTTCATTTCCAGTTTTAGGAAATGGATTGGATTTCAAAGCCACTCTCTAACTTTGAAGCACTCAAGGACTGATATGCAAACAGTCCAACCATCATTACGGTCTTTTTTTTTATTTCGGTTGCATTTGTGGGCACAGAATTAGATGTTTAGCAGAGACTAGATCTGGAAGTTCTGCTGCTTAACTGGTCCCCTCATTAGATGCAATTCCTCTGCAGCAATTTGTATCCCACGTGGGGCTCTAGTTACTGCAGTTATTACTGGCAAACTATCTGGAACTATTTTGTGCTGTTCATTGGCTCTACCCATTATTTTTACTACCTACTAATCAGTGTCCATAAGTTTTTTAAAAAGGCAGCCACAGAGGCAGAGATACAGGCACTGCATGATCCTGCCCAGTGGCATAGCTAGAGGGGGTGAAAAGCACTAAGTACTGCCAGGAGCCTCACCACATAGTGCAAGCAACCCTTCCCCTTGGAGCCATTCCAGGCAAGGAGAGCAAAACGGAGGCAAAGGCAAACAGAGAGCTTAGTGCTTTGCACCCACTCTAGCCTCACCACTGATTCTGCCAGCACTTTTTAAGCACATTCACCTTCCATCTCTCACTGAAGTCAATGAGACATAAAAGCACTTAATGTTGGCTTGGTCATGTCCCTGGATAGGAGCTTGGATGGTATTTTGAACTCCTTAACTGCTTTAATTATGGCCACAATGTCATCATTGGTGCTTGGACAGTACTTTGTTGCTTAATGAGCCACTTTTGTTGTGGGTTCCCTTGGTAATTTTTGTAGACAGCTGTAACACAGCACCTATGATTTCTACTGCACACTCTACTTTCCAGGTGGTAAAACATACATATCAAAGCAGACTGGACTCCATCATGCTGATCATGACTCAGGGGAAGTGTCTGTCCACTGTCATTCTAAAGGACTTTCCCAGTTTCTCTGAACTTACCTTTGCCCACTCATCAAACCAGTATGCTTTAACTCTACTTTTTAAACAAGGGTTATAAATTGTAGTTTTTAAAGATGAATGATACAAAATCACTGAACTTTGGCCACTTTTACAAGTAATGATTTAATCCTTTTTCCTCTTTTGAATTGGCTAGGAATGTAGAATGTGTTTGTTTTTTTTAAATGTCTTTTTCTAGTTTCTCTTTTATGCTAACAACTTCCCCAAGCTGAAAGAGTTTGACGGCTACCTTGGCTGATACTAGCTTTTCCCTTCCTGTTTCCACCCCCACTGAAAAAGAATTACCTTTTCCAAAGAGGGAGAGGTGATTAGCAGTTAAAAACACAGATTAAAATAATTTAAAATAGAGCTTCGATGACATGATCCGATCATTACCACCACCAAATTGCTACTGTGCGGGGGGCAGGGGGGGGGGCAGAGACACTAAATTCAAGGAAAGAACATGAACATAACAAGCTGAGAAAAACTGGACTGGATCAAACCAAAAGCCCGTCTGGCCCACCAGCTGCCTCTGGGAAATCCCTAACCAGGGCAGAAAGGCACTTCATTCCTACCACTGCTACCCTGCAAAAGGTTTGGATGTGGTGGCATTTGGGATAATAGCAATTCTGTTTTTAAAAACAAGGTTTTTGTTGCTATGTTTTCTGCCAGGAGAGACCACCTCCCACCCCAAGAATGTTCCAAAATGGTGCCACGTTTCAGGGATTGTAAGGAAAAAATTGGTGACCACTAGTTAGCAGCCACTAAGAAATTCTGCACACACCACTGCCAGTACAGGCAGAGATGAAAAAGTCATTTAAAGAGTGCCACTGCCACAATTCTAATAAGCCGCCCTGAACCCTTTCCCCAAATTGCACTGTCCCCACTTCAAAAATGCCCCTGTTCTGGGATCACTTGATTTCCCACACCAAATGGCTTATGATCAATTTAAAAAGCAGTTTAAGAGATCTGTGAGAATACAAACATTTTGACTGAAAAGAGCACAATGTGGGCACTAGGCCCTGGGGAAGAATCCCACCAACTTCACATTCCATTGGCGTTGTTCATATTCTGTTTATTTCATTTATGTGTTACACGGTAAGCTGGTTCAAGAGCTCCCTGGTAGGGACCACTAATCGGTTTATATATTTTGGAAGCAATAAATCCCTCCATGGCATTATATTAATGCCTTTTCAGTAAGAGATCAGAGAGGAGTGGGTTGGCTCCCCCTTTACTCATGGAAATAATTTAGCAGAAAAGACCAAAGGAGCCCCCTCCCACTCCCCCACAATGGTAGTTCTTGGGTTGTGTTTTTTTTTCCCCCCCTTTTCTCAGTAAGAGCCACCATCCTTTTCTGTTAGGCTGCCAGGTGGTTGAAATATTACTAGGGTGTCTACGGTCCATCACTGCATTTTGCTTATGTTTGTCCCTTGAGTAATAGTCATAACAAGGCATTCGGGGGTCTCTCGCTTTCAGCAGGAAATAGCAGCTTCCCTAATGCATCCTAATTGCTTCTCTCCAATTTGCTTTGATTGCTTGGCATCGGGACAGTGCTCAGGAACTGAATTACTATCTTTCTTTTTACCTGCGACTTTGTTAAACAGCTGGTAACAGTTCTCCCTATGTTGGGGGAGGGGGATATTGTATTGGCAACCTTCAGTCTCGAAAGACTATGGAGGAGGATCAGGTTTGTTTTTTCCCCCAATCTCTGGCAGAAGTGTTTTATTATTTTTCTTTATTAAAATATTTTTGTTTTTTTTTCACAGCTCAGAGTGGCTTACAAAACGAATACTGGTAGGAACATTTAAAAAAATCTTAGAAAGCAACAAAAACAAAACTAAAACAAGTGATCAGATCAGAATTCTTTATTGGCACTTATAACCCATACAGGACAAGAAAAGTGGAGAGCAATAAAATAAACATATTCACAACTGAACTCCTTCTATGCAGCTCCATCACCTACTGCAAGAAAATTACCATCCGATTGACATTTCCCATTGAGAAATCACTTAACATATAGGAGATCTTAGCAGAATCAGGCAACCGTCAATCAGTTCTCATCATAGAGTCCAGATGTCTTGAGCATATCTCGGCAGAGAGGGGAGAGTACAGAACGGCGTGGGTGATGGTCTCAATACTATTCGATCTACATGGACAGCATCGAACTGCATAGGGAATCTTTTGGAATCCCCCCCCCCCACAAAAAAACCAGATAGCAGAACATTAAAATGCGCTAACAAAAAGGCTCTGCATTTCTGAGGACAATACAGAAACTGAAGTTACAGGGCAACGTGGCCATATGTGACCGAAACCATCAAACTTGTAGGGGAAAAATAACAGCATTAAGTAATTCCTCGTATAACAGTTATAGCACTCTTGTCCTGGCAGTAATTTTACAGTTGTTTTTTTTTTAAAAAAGAAAAATATTAAAATCCATAAAACCATTCAAAAGTTCAGAATGGAGAAGTACAGGTGTTTGTGTTGTGCTTTCGGCCAACTGGAGTTGTGTATTCTGGCTAGTGCTGCACCAGTGAAAGTGGTCTCATCTGCTCCCAGAAAATGCTTTGAGAGAGGGAACAGCAGGTAAGGCAATCTTCCCTAAATGCTTTCTTCAGCAAGAATCCTGCAGTTCCCGAGCAGGAGTCACCTCATGCTTTAGGGAGGACCTCCTCCCATCATCTAGACCAGGCAGGAGGTCTGGTCTAGAGGGTAGAGCCTCCATTTGCCTGAAGATTAACATCCACAAGGTCGCCAGTTCGAGGCCACCGGCACCGTGCGACCTTGGAGCAGCTGGCAAGCTGCAGCTGAGCTGTTCCATCTGCTCGGAGCGTGGGAGGATGGAGGCCAGAATGTTAAACCAGATCGGAGTGTAACACCTTGAATGTGGTGGTTCTTGAAAGAAAGAACCTTCTTTCAATTTGTAAAAATCCCTTGCGTGGATTTAATAAGCCTGCCTATGTAAACTGCCTTGAATAAAGTCTTGAATAAAGACCAAGAAAGGCGGTATATAAATACTGTATATTATTATATTATTATTATTATTATCATCATCATCTTCCATCACTGCCATGTTGGAGGAATGACAGCAGCAGTGGTCAGTTAAATAGCAGCTTCTACTTAATGCACTGGTGAGTACAGTACTGTGAGCCATCTGCATTAGAACAGGGAATTTGGTCTGAGAATTCCCCTTCTCGGTAGTTTCAGAGTGGCTTGTGGGTAGCCCTTCATTCTGGCAGTCAGCAGGGTTGTGTTATCCAAAAAGCTCCAAGCGGAGGGTGCGCCAATCCGTCTCCCTAGGGTGTGATGGGTTAGGACAGAATGAAAGGGCAATCTCTTCCAATCTATGAAAATAATATAAACTTTGGAGTGAAAGAATGATCCGTACTTACAACTACCCTATCATTATGAAAGACACACAGCTCATTTATTGAGAACCTGCCCAGCTCTGATACTTGTCCCACTAAAGCAATGCTAATGAAAAATACAGTTTTAAGAACATAAGAACAGCCCCACTGGATCAGGCCATAGGCCCATCTAATAATAATAATAATAATAATAATAATAATAATAATAATAATAATAAAACTTTATTTTTATCCCGCCCTTCTCCCCAAAGGGACCCAGGGCGGCTAGTCCAGCTTCCTGTTTCTCACAGCGGCCCACCAAATGCCCCAGGGAGCACACCAGATAACAAGAGACCTCATCCTGGTGCCCTCCCTTGCATCTGGTTTTGATGGTCAAATTCCTGAGGGGGCAGGAAGCCAGGTAGCTGCCATTTCAGATCTTTAAAGAAAGCCCAAAGCTTTACCAACCACCTGACTCTTGGTGTGTTTTTAGGGCAATTTGTTGAAATATATCCCAACTCACAACAACATGGAGCTGGCCTTTCCCCAGGCTTGGAGTTCAGTACTGCACTTGTCAGGTTTGGGACTGATAAAGAACCTCCACAAGGAGATGTCTATTCCTCTTGATGGGGTGAATTCCTCCCATAACCACTGGGCCGACTCTCTCTACTCCATCCAGATATGACTTTTCAGACACTGTTCAATAGTTTCTGTCAAAAACCCAGCTTCCTCTGGGGTCTTAGGCTCCTTATCCACTACCAACCACCTGGTCACTCCTGGTAGAATTGTCCTAATAAGACTGAGCAGTTCCTCCCATGTTTCAGCCTCTGCCCCCTATACCAATAAATCACAGCCTCCCGACTCAGTTGATACATCACCTGCAGCCAGGACTTGTGAGTTCTTTGCCTAATAGTATGAAACTTTCTCCTAGAACATTTGGGTGTGTAAGGCCTAATCTAGATCTAACAGTCTCTTTAACTATGGTATAATTATTTCATGTTGCAGGGTCCAACTATGCAACTACATCCTCCAGGGCCCCGCTCAGCTGGGGTCAGAGGAATGCAATATAATCTTTTTCACCAGTCCTAAAAGTCTTTGCAAGCCTGCTTGAAAAAAATCATAAATGTCTCAGGATCACGTTGTATGTGGGGAATCTCCTGAAGACCAGAGCTACAATGGAACAGCTGCAAGAGAGGAAGACCCATCTCGAAGTTTCTCCAACTCAAGTTCATCTTCCATCTGCAATTTATCCAATTCTACTTCCCTTTCTGTGGCCTTCTGCTCAGTTTCTCTCTCTGCTGTCATAAGAACATAAGAACAGCCCCACTGGATCAGGCCATAGGCCCATCTAGTCCAGCTTCCTGTATCTCACAGCGGCCCACCAAATGCCCCAGGGAGCACACCAGATAACAAGAAACCTCATCCTGATGCCCTCCCTTGCATCTGGCATTCTGACATAACCCATTTCTAAAATCAGGAGGTTGCGCATACACATCATGGTTTGTACCCCATAATGGATTTTTCCTCCAGAAACTTGTCCAATCCCCTTTTAAAGGCGTCCAGGCTAGACGCCAGCACCACATCCTGTGGCAAGGAGTTCCACAGACCGACCACACGCTGAGTAAAGAAATATTTTCCTTTGTCTGTCCTAACCCACCCAACACGCAATTTTAGTGGATGTCCCCTGGTTCTGGTATTATGTGAGAGTGTAAAGAGCATCTCCCTATCCACTCTGTCCATCCCCTGCATAATTTTGTATGTCTCAATCATGTACCCCCTCAGGCGTCTCTTTTCTAGGCTGAAGAGGCCCAAACGCTGTAGCCTTTCCTCATAAGGAAGGTGCCCCAGCCCCGTAATCATCTTAGTCGCTCTCTTTTGCACCTTTTCCATTTCCACTATGTCTTTTTTGAGATGCGGCGACCAGAACTGGACACAATACTCCAGGTGTGGCCTTACCATAGATTTGTACAACGGCATTATAATACTAGCCGTTTTGTTCTCAATACCCTTCCTAATGATCCCAAGCATAGAATTGGCCTTCTTCACTGCCGCCGCACATTGGGTCGACACTTTCATCGACCTGTCCACCACCACCCCAAGATCTCTCTCCTGATCTGTCACAGACAGCTCAGAACCCATCAGCCTATATCTAAAGTTTTGATTTTTTGCCCCAATGTGCATGACTTTACACTTATTGACACTGAAGCGCATCTGCCATTTTGCTGCCCATTCTGCCAGTCTGGAGAGATCCTTCTGGAGCTCCTCACAATCACTTCTGGTCTTTACCACTCAGAAACGTTTGGTGTCGTCTGCAAACTTAGCCACTTCACTGCTCAACCCTGTCTCCAGGTCATTTATGAAGAGGTTGAAAAGCATCGGTCCCAGGACAGATCCTTGGGGCACACCGCTTTTCACCTCTCTCCATTGTGAAAATTGCCCATTGACACCCACTCTCTGCTTCCTGGCCTCCAACCAGTTCTCAATCCACGAGAGGACCTGTCCTCTAATTCCCTGACTGTGGAGTTTTTTCAGTAGCCTTTGGTGAGGGACCGTGTCAAACGCCTTCTGAAAGTCCAGATATATAATGTCCACGGGTACTCCCGCATCCACATGCCTGTTGACCTTTTCAAAGAATTCTATAAGGTTCATGAGGCAAGACTTACTCTTACAGAAGCCATGCTGACTCTCCCTCAGCAAGGCCTGTTCGTCTATGTGTTTTGAGATCCTATCTTTGATGAGGCATTCCACCATCTTACCCGGTATGGATGTTAGGCTGACCGGCCTATAATTTCCCGGGTCCCCCCTCTTTCCCTTTTTAAAAATAGGCGTGACATTTGCTATCCTCCAATCTTCTGGCACCGTGGCCGTTTTGAGGGACAAGTTGCATACCTTAGTCAAGAGATCTGCAACTTCATTCTTCAATTCCTTAATAACTCTTGGGTGGATGCCATCAGGGCCCGGTGACTTATTGATCTTTAATTTATCAATGAGGTCTGAAACATCTTCTCTTTTAACCTCTATCTGACTTAACTCCTCGGTCATGAGGGGCAGTTATCTGCCCCTCGGTATCTGCCCGAGGTCTTCTGCCGTGAAGACATATGCAAAGAACTCATTTAATTTCTCTGCCATCTCTAAGTCTCCTTTTATCTCCCCTTTCCCTCTCTCACCATCCAGAGGGCCAACCGCTTCTCTGGCGGGTTTCTGGCCATGCGTTTCTGGCCATGGTTTCTGGCGGGTTTCTGGCCATGTTGCTGGCCATGCGTTCCTCATAGTCTCACTTGGCCTCCCGTATCACCTTCTTACATTTCTTTTGCCAAAGTTTATGTTCCATTTTATTCTCCTCATTAGGGCAAGACTTCCATTTACGGAAGGAAGCTTCCTTGCCCTTCACAGCCTCTCTAACTTGGCTGGTTAGCCATGCGGGCACCCTCCTGGATTTAGTGGAACCCTTCTTTCTTTGCGGAATACACCTCTGCTGGGCCTCTATTACTGTTGTTTTAAGCAGCCTCCATGCACTCTGGAGAGACTGGACTCTTTTTACCCTCCCTTTCAACCTCCTTTGCCCTTTGGCTCCACTTCTCGCTCTGCTTTGCTGCTGGGTGACACCGATGGGCTTCCGCCCTTACTCACTCTTGTTTCCATCGCTGTTCCTTCATGTCCAACCCCATGTGATGGTGACTGCTCTCATACAGTTTTGCCGTTACGCAAGAACATATACAAATACTGCCTTTCCCTTTTACTTTCACTCAAGTTCTTCCTATAAACCTCAGCAAAAGTCTAAGCAAAACTGCCTATCTTCCTTCAGTTGTTAAATTTTTTTTTCTTTTACAGCCAATTGCACCAAATATAAAATATATAAATTCAAAATCAAAAACTGTCAAGGTTCATGCCCACACCTACTGCTACCATGTTAGGCCAAGTAGGAGGTTTCAGTAGTAGCTCTGCTGCCACCAGCCCAAGAATTAAGCACAATCAGAGCAGTTCTTTGGACTAAACCTCCTCTTAACTTAAGCAGATGACTATTCAGACCAAAAAAAAAAACAAAAACGTTTTCTCCTTGCAACCTCAGAGAAGTGTTCCCTAAAGCCTCTTTCTTGCATTTCCCCTGAAGTACACAAAACTCTGGCCCTATAATCAGCACACCTGTGTTAAAGGAGTCCTATCTGCATACAGCTGAATGCAAGTAGGGCTCTTTCATGCAGTCAGATGCACTTGAAACCTTCCTGAACTCTACAGAATGCTGTAGCTATGCTACTATCAGGAGCTCTGTTTTCAGAGCATAACACAGGCATGTAGATGCGGGAGAACCTGTAGACATTATATATCTGGACTTTCAGAAGGCGTTCGACATGGTCCCTCACCAGAGGCTACTGAAAAAACTCCACAGTCAGGGAATTAGAGGGCAGGTCCTCTCCTGGATTGAAACCTGGTTAAAGACCAGGAAACAGAGAGTGGGTGTCAATGGGCAATTTTCACAATGGAGAGAGGTGAAAAGCGGTGTGATCCAAGGATCTGTCCTGGGACCAGTGCTTTTCAACCTCTTCATAAATGACCTGGAGACAGGGGTGAGCAGTGAAGTGGCTAAGTTTGCAGACGACACCAAACTTTTCCGAGTGGTAAAGACCAGAAGTGATTGTGAGGAGCTCCAGAAGGATCTCTCCAGACTGGCAGAATGGGCAGCAAAATGGCAGATGCGCTTCAATGTCAGTAAGTGTAAAGTCATGCACATTGGGGCAAAAAATCAAAACTTTAGATATAGGCTGATGGGTTCTGAGCTGTCTGTGACAGATCAGGAGAGAGATCTTGGGGTGGTGGTGGACAGGTCGATGAAAGTGTCGACCCAATGTGCAGCGGCAGTGAAGAAGGCCAATTCTATGCTTGGGATCATTAGGAAGGGTATTGAGAACAAAACGGCTAATATTATAATGCCGTTGTACAAATCGATGGTAAGGCCACACCTGGAGTATTGTGTCCAGTTCTGGTCGCCGCATCTCAAAAAAGACATAGTGGAAATGGAAAAGGTGCAAAAGAGAGCGACTAAGATGATTATGGGGCTGGGGCACCTTCCTTATGAGGAAAGGCTACGGCGTTTGGGCCTCTTCAGCCTAGAAAAGAGACGCTTGAGGGGGGACATGATTGAGACATACAAAATTATGCAGGGGATGGACAGAGTGGATAGGGAGATGCTCTTTACACTCTCACATAATACCAGAACCAGGGGACATCCACTAAAATTGAGTGTTGGGCGGGTTAGGACAGACAAAAGAAAATATTTCTTTACTCAGCGCTGTGGTCAGTCTGTGGAACTCCTTGCCACAGGATGTGGTGCTGGCGTCTAGCCTAGACGCCTTTAAAAGGGGATTGGACGAGTTTCTGGAGGAAAAATCCATTATGGGGTACAAGCCATGATGTGTATGCGCAACCTCCTGATTTTAGGAATGGGTTAAGTCAGAATGCCAGATGTAGGGGAGAGCACCAGGACGAGGTCTCTTGTTATCTGGTGTGCTCCCTGGGGCATTTGGTGGGCCGCTGTGAGATACAGGAAGCTGGACTAGATGGGCCTATGGCCTGATCCAGTGGGGCTGTTCTTATGTTCTTATGTTCTTATGAGCAGTGAGGTGGCAAAGTTTGCAGACGACACCAAACTTTTCCGAGTGGTGAAGACCAGAAGTGATTGTGAGGAGCTCCAGAAGGATCTCTCCAGACTGGCAGAATGGGCAACAAAATGGCAGATGCGCTTCAATATCAGTAAGTGTAAGGTCATGCACATTGGGGCAAAAAATCAAAACCTTAGATATAGGCTGATGGGTTCTGAGCTGTCTGTGACAGATCAGGAGAGAAATCTTGGGGTGGTGGTGGACAGGTCGATGAAACTGTCGACCCAATGTGCGGCGGCAGTTAAGAAGGCCAATTCTATGCTTGGGATCATTAGGAAAGGTATTAGAACAAAACGGCTAATATTATAATGCCGTTGTACAAATCATTGGTAAGGCCACACCTGGAGTATTTTGTCCAGTTCTGGTCACCGCATCTCAAAAAAGACATAGTGGAAATGGAAAAGGTGCAAAAGAGAGCGACTAAGATGATTACGGGGCTGGGGCACCTTCCTTATGAGGAAAGGCTACAGCGTTTGGGCCTCTTTAGCGTAGAAAAGAGGCGCCTCATGGGGGACATGATTGAGACATACAAAATTATGCAGGGGATGGACAGAGTGGATAGAGAGATGCTCTTTACACTCTCACACAACACCAGAACCAGGGGACATCCACTAAAATTGCGTGTTGGGCGGGTTAGGACAGACAAAAGAAAATATTTCTTTACTCAGCGTGTGGTTGGTCTTTGGAACTCCTTGCCACAGGATGTGGTGATGGCGTCTGGCCTGGACGCCTTTAAAAGGGGATTGGACAAGTTTCTGGAGGAAAAATCCATTATGGGGTACAAGCCATGATGTGTATGTGCAACCTCCTGATTTTAGAAATGGGCTATGACAGAATGCCAGATGCAAGAGAGGGCGCCAGGATGAGGTTTCTTGTTATCTGGTGTGCTCCCTGGGGCATTTGGTGGGCCGCTGTGAGATACAGGAAGCTGGACTAGATGGGCCTATGGCCTGATCCAGTGGGGCTGTTCTTATATTCTTATGTTATCAGTCACAAAGAGAGTCTGGTCCAACAAGAAGCTGACGGAACATACCAAGATCCAGGTCTACAGAGCTTGTGTCCTGAGTACACTTCTGTACTGCAGCGAGTCATGGACTCTTCGCTCATAACAGGAGAGGAAACTGAACGCTTTCCACATGCGCTGCCTCTGATGCATCCTCGGCATCACCTGGCAGGACAAAGTTCCAAACAACACAGTCCTGGAACGTGCTGGAATCCCTAGCATGTACGCACTACTGAAACAGAGACGCCTGCGTTGGCTCGGTCATGTCGTGAGAATGGATGATGGCCGGATCCCAAAGGATCTCCTCTATGGAGAACTCGTGCAAGGAAAGCGCCCTACAGGTAGACCACAGCTGCGATACAAGGACATCTGCAAGAGGGATCTGAAGGCTTTAGGAGTGGACCTCAACAAGTGGGAAACCCTGGCCTCTGAGCAGCCCGCTTGGAGGCAGGCTGTGCAGCATGGCCTTTCCCAGTTTGAAGAGACACTTGGCCAACAGTCTGAGGCAAAGAGGCAAAGAAGGAAGGCCCACAGACAGGGAGACAGACCAGGGACAGACTGCACTTGCTCCCGTTGTGGAAGGGATTGTCACTCCCGAATTGGCCTTTTCGGCCACACTGGACGATATTCCGGGGCCGCCTTTCAGGGTGCGGTACCGTGGTCTCTCGAGACTGAAGGTTGCCAGCAACGATGTTATCAGTCTGCTATTCCACGCATTTTCTTGGCTCCTGATATTTTTCTCAAGGGCAGGTTATAGGGTTTTGGAAGGAGTGCCTCACTCCATAAGAGGCTGCCCATTCACGCAGGTCACCCAGGGAGGCCATGCCTCGTGTCCCATCATCCTCTGAAGGGAGGCTAGCTACTCAGACCATACCTTGAACTTCTTTCTCCATGCAGGCCAGCTTGCTCCTTCTATTCCCAGCTTTGAATTGATTGTATGTGCCACCCTTTTCCCTGGGGCTTAGGGCCTGTTTGGAGGCTCCTTTGAGTGTGGTGGGGCTGTGCAGAGTCTATTGATGTTCTGTTTTTGTGTTTGTTTCAACCACTGTTGCCTTTGTTATGTTTGGTAATACTTTATTCTCTTGTGGCTGTATATATTTTTTTAAATTTTGTTGTGTACAAAAAGGTATTGCCAAAGTTGTATACTAAATGTACATTACCCTGAGCACCTTGGGGGAATGGAGGACTGGAAAATGTAATAAATGAACATAATAGGGCAGTGTCAGGGATTTACACCAGCGTCAGCATCTGGCCATCCATCTCCCCACAGTTTCTTCCCAAAGACGCACGTATCTTCCTATTCAAGGTATTCAGCTTTCAACGCTTTTAATAATCAGATAAATGTAATGATTCTCACAAAGTCACTGTGGAACCCCCTTTTTTATTGATTCCTGTATAGTTAAATTCCAGTGAAATTCCAAGCTGAAACCTATAATTAATCTTTTCTTCAGGGCACTCACCCAGTCCACTTAACCATGCAATGCCCTAAAATAGAGAGAGAGAAGATGTTTAATTATAGCTTTCAAGAAGGAATTGGGTTCTATATATATATATATCCAATCAACTGACGGTACACAGTTCCCACAGCCAAGCCACCTGCTTGATGACCTTCTTTTCTCTCTTGCTGGCACTCACTCACTCACTCACTCACTCACTCACTCACTCACTCACTCACTCACTCAGCCCTGATTTCTGGTTTATGGTTTCATCAAACCATATAACACAAAATCTTTGGGGTGCTAAGTTAGGTTTTGCAATCAAGATTCCTTCTAAACTGTACTCAACACCATATACAGAGAAAATATTCAAAATTGGGAGTTTTGAACTCTGAAATGGCCCCACCTGGAACAACCCAGAAATAGAAATAAGAATAAAAGAAGGGCTTTGCTGGCTCAGAACAAAGGTCTATCAAGCCCAGCATCCTGTTTCCCCACCGTGGCCAACTGGGTGCCTTGATGAAGTTCAAAAGTGGAACGCATAGTAAGCAAATGGTCCTCTCCTGGTGATGTTTCCCAGCAACTGATACCCAGAGGCACACAGCCTTTCAACCTGATTGTAGCATCTCATCATCATGAGTAGTAGTTGCTGTCCCCCCATGAAGCAGTTACTGGCACCAGTGCTACCGTTCCCAATATGTCTCATGTACATATGTGTGTGTAAGGGAGCCCTCCAGGGCTCCACAAAAATCTGAAGCCAGCCTTGTATATTTTCCTAACATTGTAGAGGAAGTATTTTATCCCCTTGCGACACTAAAGAAATCCATGCTTCCTTCCACATCTTAACACGCAGGAGTCCAGGGCATGACCAGTGACCCATCAGCACGTCCCCAAGGCCCGTCCGTCATCAGAGCAGCAGCTTCCTCAGTAAAAATCAACAACAGAAAAAGAAACAGCTCAAAAGCCAAACTTGAGAACGATTTCCTGGTTATCAATAGATCTCTGGGCCAACATCTGAACTGTAACAAAATGTTTTTGTGACTTTTGTGGTGGGTGAAAATTGGTGTAACATATTGCATATCCTTCTCAATAATGAAATCCAGATAACCTCTTAGGAAAGAACTGTTTTTTTCACGGACACGTTAACTCTTGAAACAAATTGTATATAGTTGAAAGAATGTCTGTATCTGCATGACTACTAAAATGTCAAATTATAAGTGGGGCACTGCCCCCCAAATGATTGTCAGAGCACGGGGTTAGTACCCACCTGTGGTTACTGCTGCACTTGTTCATATGCAACAGGTTAACACTGAAGCCGTAAATGGCTAGAGCCCTATGTATACACCAGAATAACACTGGCTTCTGGGTTCAATTAATGATGCTGGTCATTTTAGTTGTTCCTCCTTCTGCGGTCTCAGTATCTGTGGATTTCACCAGCTGCGGATACCTGGACTACGGGACAGTCTCTGGCACTCCTGGAAGCCACTGCCAGGTCACACCAAGGCCCGCGACCCCCTCCCTTGGCACACCCAGCGGAAGCATTTGGAAATGCTTCTGCAATGCATTCTGGAGCGTGCCCGTGCCAAGAGAGGGGATCACGGGCATGACCTGGGAGTGGCTTAGAGACTATCCTGCAGCCAGAGCAGTTTGCAGGCTTTTAATTTTTAAAAAACTTTTAAAAAGCGGATTTGGCCATCCTGTATTTTGCCATGTGGGGGGGCATGGGTCTGGAGACAGAACCCCCACAGATGCCAAAATCTCACTGTATCTTTAAAGTCCTTGTGTGGTCTGAGACAATAAGGACCACCTTATGCTGTATAAATCTCACCTGTTAATGAGAGAGGGTTCCACTCCATGCACTGTCGTTGACTAATACTAGTTGGCTTACGCATAGCTTACAAATGTGGAATGCCTACCTCTGGAAGTCCCCTCTCTCCCCATCTTTAAGAATGCATTACAGACACACTTGTTTTACCAGCCCTCAGGACATGGCCTGGCAAGTGGTTTTTGTCTACTGCTGAAGCTTTGGTTCCTTTGTTGTCTGGTCGGTTTATTAAATTTCTTTTCCATTAGATCTCTGTTTTTATATACTGCTGTTAACTGCCTTGGGACTTTGAGTGAAAGGTGTGATAAAAATGGAAAAACAAATAACTGTGCCTTAACCAGACTGGGTTCAGGACATCTTAAGGACCTTCATGGCATGGAGAAGTGTCTTGAGAAGCGGTCAGTGGCTATCCGGAGTGCTGCAGAGAAAAATTAGAAGAGGGAGAATGAGAGAATAGCTTTTTGTGGGGTGAAGTCTCTCTCAGTTCATAGATGATGTGAAATTTCAGCTGAGTTGCTTTTTAAAATAGATGCATTATATCACATAACTCAAGAAATGAAGGATTTAATATGCACAAGAAACTGGCCGCAGCACATTCTCCAAGAAGCGTGTTAAGCTGGGCTTTCTTCATTTTTAAAATATGAATTCCTTATCTCATTAGATGACTTAAAGGATATACTCTAATCTCGTTCCCTTTGAGTTACAGAAGATTATGCAGCTCAGTGGCTTGTGGGAGGGGTGAGGAGAACAAAAAGAGAACACACCTCCTTTTAACAAACAAAAATTTAAACAAAGGGTTTAAACACCTCACATGCAGATTAATGCAAAATTAAATAACTAACTCCTGAACTAGACCCCAAAAGAAATTAAAGATTAATTTAATTAAAGAGTTCTTTAATTGGGTGACAGCCCTAACAAAACTCTACAGATTTTATAACCCATTAGTGTTAATAGAAAAGAGCAACACATAGATATAAACACAAAGTATGATCACTTCAATATCTCAGACATCTGGGCGTGTCTAGTCATTTTTTGAGAACTCATTACCCTCTTCTCCTTGGTCTTTTAGATGTCTCCAGATGCATCCCATTTCACTTCAGAAGTGTTGAAGAGCATCTCAGTTTCCTGAAAGCTGCAATTACGTCCCAGCAAAAGAGATTGTAATTGCTTCCCATCAAGGAAATGTTGCATAATTATTATAACTTAGGATAATACCGTAATTGTATTTGTTCTTTGGCAAGTCATACACTGCAGAGTGCAGTGGGTCTCTTAATGCTGGTAGCCTATTGTATCCACTCATACATATTAATCATTTCATTAGAGAATCACATGGAGAGAGCATGATCCCTGAAAACACCTGTAAATCTGCTTTGAGGACTGAAAGATGTCAGGATATAATGCATATCAGTGTGTAAACACACATGCAAATGTACATGGCCCTCGATAGCACTGCCACTTCTGCTGAGATTCAGAAAGTGAAGCCTAGGACCTCAAAGGTGTTGTTTGTTGGAGCAGGGGAGGAGGAGAACCCAATGCCATTTGTAAGCTATAATACCAAAAAATGATCTCTAGGTTCTCCTTTCGTCCAAACGTCGGTGCATAATTATATCATCCCTGCTATTCTGTTCATTTACATTTTATTTTTAACAATATCTGTACGAATTGCACCATGTCAACATAGTGATTGACAGCTTTTTCTCTTTTGGGAGCGTTCCCTTTTGCTCTATCCAATTAGCCAACCTCTTGATAAGCAGTATCAATAGTAACAATGGTTGCGTATTCCTCAGTACACTAACCCCCCCCCCCCAGTACAATACACTGCTCTGCATCCCTTCTTTTAAAATAATTTTGCTTTGGAATTCACTGAGAGCATTTCTGTGCTAGCAGGCTTCAGCAGGCAGGCTTCCACCAGCTTTCATCTGCAAACATCTGCCAGCTTCTCGCACCTGACAGCGTCCACTAGCTTCTGAAATCAAATGGCTGCCGGCTTCCACCAGGTCAACTAGTTGTCACCCACTAGCTTAAAACTATTGATAGCCCCCAGCTTCAAGCCACTTTCTCACCCCCATTCTGCTAGTTCATGCATGGACTTGCCTTTTTTCTCCTGATATCTCCTTGGATATTGCCTGCTGCTTCCACTTCTCCATGTGGCCTCCGATTGAGACATACAAAATTATGCAGGGGATGGACAGAGTGGATAGGGAGATGCTCTTTACACTCTCACATAACACCAGAACCAGGGGACAGCCACTAAAATTGAGTGTTGGGAGAGTTAGAACAGACAAAAGAAAATATTTCTTTACTCAGCGTGTGGTTGGTCTGTGGAACTCCTTGCCACAGGATGTGGTGATGGCGACTGGCCTGGACGCCTTTAAAAGGGGATTGGACAAGTTCCTGGAGGAAAAATCCATTATGGGGTACAAGCCATGATGTGTATGCGCAACCTCCTGATTTTAGAAATGGGTTATGTCAGAATGCCAGATGCAAGGGAGGGCACCAGGATGAGGTCTCTTGTTATCTGGTGCACTCCCTGGGGCATTTGGTGGGCCGCTGTGAGATACAGGAAGCTGGACTAGATGGGCCTATGGCCTGATCCAGTGGGGCTGTTCTTATATTCTTATGTAACTTTGATGGGACTGCAAAATTGTATGGTCCAGCTGTAAGGCTTTGTTTGTTGTTGACCTCAATTTGCTTTTCTCTACTCTGATGCTCAGTGAGACAGATATGTTTTAAATAAACAAATAATTTTCCCTTGGAAGGCTGAAATCAAGGCCTGTTTCTGTGTGCTCTTGTTGCCTGCCCTTGCTGCACTCTGCCCTTGGTGCAGTCATCCACCACTGTTCTCCCACCACTAGTATGGTTACTGAATCTCCAAAGGTCCCTTTCTTGACAACCTTGGGAATATATGTGTCACACCTTCCAGATCATTTATTCCTCCACTTCCTCAAGAGTGTGTGTGAGTTCCTTTTGTGGACCAACTCCAGATTCCATGGCATGGGTGTGGCTGAAACACACCTGACTGCTCCTGTGCTTGAACCAAGGTCACCTAGGATTCCTGATGCCACAGTTACCTGCTTGGAGGAGTGGAGACTTCCTGACCTCTCCATCCCACCTCCTTCCCTAGACAGACACATTTGGCTGCCCAGTCAGTAGGCACATGTGACTCCAGACATGAAGAGTGACACAGTCTTCATTAGCACATGGCTCGCTGTTATCAGTGTTTCAAAGAAAGTGTGCAGCTTTTTGCGGGGACATGTCCCTGCTGCACTTGGGTTCCTCAACCAGCCAGAAGTTTCTGGGAGTCAGAAGCGTCCCGAATGAGGCAGAACGAAAGTAAAATTGGGGGAAAACAGAGCATTCTCACAGGAGAGATCTTTACCTGCCTTTTAGCCTTGCCACTCCCTGAATCCCTTACCACACTACTTACCCCAGGAAAATCTCACCACCATCCAACACCCTTGGAAGGAAGGAACAGACAAGCACAGTGAGTGGGGGACATGACCATCTGCAAGCATCACCCAGGCACTTCCACCAGCTTCTGCCTACCACCATCATTCATGGCTTCCGCTTGCCAACTTCCTCCAGCTTCCACCCGAGAATATCCCACAACAGTTAATCCATAAATATCCACCAGCTTTAGCCAGCAGGTTCCCTGCTGGGGAGAAAAGGGACAATTTCTCTCCCCTTGCTAAATAGAAGAGAATACCACATAAAAGGTGCCTCTTTGCCTAATTGGCAGGGTCTATGCCCACACCATGAGCCAGGTTGCTCCTTTGTTCCTTCCCTCCTCCTCTGGGATGAGGGACCTAGGGGAGACCACCTTGAGGCTTTCTGGCGTCCTCTAGAGCTAATCCCCTGCCCAGGTGAGTGAAGTGCCTGGCTTACTTAGCTATTGGCTGTGTTGGTCCTGTGATGTGACAAAAGCCCAGTAGTCCGGGATGCACAAGCCCCACCCAGGTCCTGTCCAACCTGTCTGTGCATCTGAAGCAGAGCATCTTGTTGCACACATGCTGCCACTCTCCCGTACATCAAGTTGAGCAACCTCTTCCCACTGTCTCTGTAGGCTTCGCCAGCCAGACCAGTGGGAACAGGCCTCCTATCACCAGCTCGACTGTGTCTTCAGCCAAGAGCTGTTTCTCTCAGCCTGAGCCTTATGCAAGAAAATGAACCACATGGGGTTCTTTCCTCTAATAGCCTGATATCATTATAAAACAAATGCATTATGTTTCTACTGGCTATTAGTATAAATAAAAATTTAAAGTTTCTGAATGTTTATAATCTTCTCTAAACTTTATCTCCTTCCCTTTCTTGCTTCTTATATCTTCCATTCCTTCTTCTCTCCCTCTCTATTTTCCCTTCATTCTCCCCCCTCTCTCTGCTCTTCCCCTTATCTCGTTAATTACCTCATTAAAAATCACTACTAGAGGGTTCAGACTGCGCCTAAAAGAATGAAGGGGGCTAAATTATCTTGCACTTCATTATTCCAATAGTGACTAAACAAGCACCACCTGAATATAAAATTGTCACCTCTCTATCTTCCTTCCCTAGTTTTCATGCAATTTGTTATTTTTACCACTATGGCCAAGTTCCCATATGGCCTGCTGCAGTTGAAGGATTGGTAGTGTTTCAGTTTTCCCTAGCCTTGCGCTTTGCAGCAAATGTGTTATTAATTCCTCATTGCCTAGAATTACAATGAGCTGTGCTTGTCCAAAAAGCAGTGTCCGAGGATTAGATGGAAACTGGTGTTCCATCATTTCTTCAAAACTTTGACTTACTTGGGTCCGCTATCGTTCAGTCTTAACCAAAAATATATACAGAAGATCTGTACCTGAGCTGCCACACCTTCAGCCGCTCCTTAACCTAAGCCCCTCCCCACATATCTGTATTATGGGGATAATACTCATTTAATTTACAGAGTTGTTTTAAAGATGACAGGATCATAGATATGAAGCTCTGCCAAAAGCACTCAACAGTATTACAGGTCTATCCTCCCTATCCGCGGATTTGGAATCTGTGGATTTACCACACCACAGGTTCTGAACCTGCAGTGGGAGGGCTGGATCTGAGCTCCCAGACTAAAGAAGATCTCTGGAAGCATCTGGAGGTAATAATGGACCAACCTGCAGATTTGCTAATCTGGTGGCTTTGGTATCCACAGGGTGTGCAGGAATGGACCCCACGTGGACACCAAAGTCCAACTATATATAAATGCTAAACTAGTCTCATTATCTATTAATTCCACCCAAAAGATTCTGCTTTTTTGTTTCTCAGGATTCAAGGTCTGCTCCCACAAAGAGCAATTCTCAGCAGTGGGTGGGGAAAGAACTGAGCAGACATGGTCTCAATTCGCACAAATATTCTCAAGCTGTTGGTTTAGCTGGAATGTTTGCCAATGGAAACATAAACTTCCAATCCAATTAAGCAAGCTAGTCAAGCTGAAATTCTTTCATGGCTGATAATGCTACAGGGCCGACTTCGAAGCCATGCTTTGCATTTCATTCATAGCCAGAAGAAGCCAGATTTGGCTGAAATAAATTCCGTTTGAAATACTGTACCCTCTCTAATGCAACATGGCTGGAGATTCAATCAGATGCTGGAATTTCCATCTTGGTTAACAGTCCCGGAGCTGCGTTTGGAAGGGGACTGGGATATATATGAAAACTGTAAATCAATTTGTGACTGTGTACTGGAACCCAGCCAGTGAGACTTCAAAGGACATTGCCACAAGGAACCCATGTTTGATGTGTGTGTTCTTTTATTGCAGTCTTTATTCTTTGCTCTTATAACAGTGAAAGTAATATTCCATCAGCAAAAGTATAACAGACGTAATGTGTCGTGGATAATGGATGGATGTAATTGAATGCAAGGGGCTTTATTTTCATAGATCTCTGTTATGAAAGAATTTCTGTTTAACAATATGAGTTAATGGGTGTACGTGTTGGGATTATTTATTTTAAGTCAGACCTTCCCAAGTCCAGATGGATGGAGGGCTTTCTTTCAGCGGAGCTGGAACAATTACAATGGGATATTGTGAAGGTTGTCAGCATTAGTACGAATGTTAAAATCTCCTCTAAAATGATGTTTACATCCAACTTAAAAGGCTTGCTCTCTATATGTCTTCCTCTCTGACTATAGGCTCTTCCGAGGCCTAATGGGTCACTATGGGAAACACTTTTGCCACCCATGCTGAAGTAGACATGCATACCAGTCACAGACAGGCACTCCAACTCACATAACGCAACTTTGGTCTTTGGGGTGACGGCCAGTGGCCCAGTGGATGTTGGTGTTTTGCAAAAGACCAGAGATACAGATATTGATGGATACAGTATGTATCGGCGGATAAAAGTACTATAATAGGGTTGTAAAAAGCAAAGGTTAACTTGCAATGAATGAAAACAATGTTTTAAATGGTCCAGTCACTGACTCAATGGAGTAGGTGCAGGAGCATCTTTCAGGAAGGGAAGGTGGGAATGAATCAAAAGGTGAGAGAAGAGACATTACCACTTTACATTACAACATTAGCACCTTACATTGTCTACCCAGTGGGGCCAAGAACTTGGAAAGGGAGATATAGGTTCCTGGAGGGAGGGAGAGAAGGGAAAGGAAATGCTGGAAGTTGGGGAACGAAAGTAGAAGTTCTAGTTAATAATAGTAATAATAATAAACTTGACTAAATAATAGTTGTGTGTGTGACTGGGCCAGAGAAATTGTAGGCAAGGAGTGAACCCCTCTGTAGGCCATAAACCATGCCTGCCACTCCAGATACGATTACGCGGTGGCAACAGAGAAGAGGATGAATTGGGACCGGAAAGGGGGTAGATTTGACAGCGGCAGCATCCACCAAATCCAAACTCTTTCTCGGGCTCTATGGGTCCATACGGACTTATGCCAGCTCTGCTCAGGTCTGAGTAGACCTGGCAGCCTGGCATGAGGTTATCCCAGAGCAAGAGAACAGACATTGGCACTGCTGCATTGCCACACAGGGAGTTAGTTAGGATTGGGCTCCTAGTTGCCTGATGGCATGGAGAATGCCAGTGGTATGGAAGATGAGTGGCAAGTGCATGATGGGTAAAATTCAAACACCTGGCCTTGCGGATTATGAACTGAGAAGAATTTGGGGTCTGTGGCCACACTCTTTATAGGGTTTTTGGCCATAGAGTAATTTGGGAGCTTTTGTGGTATGGGTTCATCTCAGATAGATCTGTTAATCTTAAATGGTTCTTGATGGCCATCCCCAGTTTGAAGGGAATGGGCAGTTTCTTTTCTTTAGTATCCACTCCTAAAGGATCTTGGATGAACACCCTTCTGACTACTCTTCGAACCTGGAAATTAATATAAAGACTCTGATTGGGTTGGCAGTGAGATTGCTGAGGAAGAGCCAGAAGCTAAAGGCACCATCTTTTGTGGCCTGAAGGGCAATATTTCCCTCAAAGTTAGGATGCTCCATTGACTGTGCTTTTGTCTTGCATGCTCAAGATAGGATGGCAAGGCAAGGTGTAACAATTGCAAAAATTTTCTGTAGCCAAAAGGGGAGTGAGGAGAGAATTTACGTTGAGTCGCAGGGAAATGTTGAATTTTATACAAAGCTTCAGGCTTACTAATAATACCCAACCTCATCAATGGGAACATGTAGTCCCTGGGGGGCCAGAGGGAGACTGGGGCCTCTCTGAGGGCCGCAAATGGCCCCAGGGCTGGGGTTTGGGCACCCCTGATTTAGAGGACTAACAAAACAATGCAGGATTATTAAACTTTCCTGAGCAAAATCTCAGCTCATTGCAATCACCATTGCTCATGTTTGGTCTGCTTTCCCGATTACTCCCGATTAGTTTCTCCCTCTCTCCTCCCCCCACACAGTTCAGCATCATGTTAGTGAAGCCTTTGTTTGCCACTGCCCTAGAAACTCTTAGTTTTATTGGTCTAGTCCTAAGATGCTGGAACTGGCTGTGTTTGTGGCTAATCAGTTCCCCAGAAAGGAGCTGTATTCACAGCTCCAACCAGCCTCCTGTGCACAGTGCCTGGAATCACATGTGTGAACTGTAACAGGGCCTCAAGGTGTGGAGCTTGGATTTTGCAAAACCTGCAGCTGTCACAAGTCTGCTTTGTGTCCTCTGGGTTCCTGTAAAAGCTGTACTAAATCCCAGGGAAAGTGATGCCTTCAGTAAACTGTTTGAGAGGCAATGGAAGGTAGTTCTGTGCTTTTGGCAAAATCTTTTAGGAGTTTACACAGCAAAAGGGGGAAGGAGAAAACTGACACTTTCCCCAAAATTTTTAGTCCTTACCTTACCCTTTTTCCTGAAAATATTTAGTATATGTTTCACGCACAAACTATTGATAATCTAGAATAGGGTCTGTCAGACCACAGCTGGAAATGGCACTAAAATGATTGCCCTGCTGAATAGGTGCACAGCAGATATCTTGACATGTTTGGAGATCTGGGTCCTGCACCTCTTTCTCCCAGTGAAGATCCTTCAATAAACAGCTACACCCTACAAAGTTGGAGGGAGGGGGGACAACAATCTGCCTGGATAGTGCTATCAGACACTCAGCATTAAGTGTTTGGCACTGGGAGATGGCAGTCGGTCAAATGACAAGCAGTGGCGTCGCTAGAGGGGTGCGGGCCACAGCGGGTAACGCGCATGGGGGGTACACACTGGTGACCAAAACCACTAATTGCGAATTTTAGGAATAGTACCATCATGCTATATACCATTCAATGCAGAATGTACAGCAGAATGCAATGAAAAAAACTGCAGTGGAATATCTCCATTCTGTCAAAAGTTATGGCCAAAATACCAGAAAACAAAAATACATGGAGCCCTATTGAAAGTGAAACTGAGCCATATTGCGCATTTGCACATGATTAAGCAAACTTGCCTTAGTTGATCAGAAAGGGCAATTCTATGCTTGGGATCATTAGGAAAGGTATTGAGAACAAAACAGCTAATATTATAATGCCGTTGTACAAATCGATGGTAAGGCCACACCTGGAGTATTGTGTCCGCTTCTGGTCGTTGCATCTCAAAAAGGATATAGTGAAAATGGAAAAGGTGCAAAAGAGGGCAACTAAGGCTGCAATCCTAACCACACTTTCCTGAGAGTAAGCCCCATTGAACAAAATAGCACTTACTTCTAAGTAGACCTGGTTAGGATTGTGCCCTAAGATGATTGCTGGGCTGGGGCACCTTCCTTATGAGGAAAGGCTACGGCGTTTGGGCCTCTTCAGCCTAGAAAAGAGGCGCTTGAGGGAGGACATGATTGAGACATACAAAATTATGCACTGGAAGGATAGAATGGATAGACAGATGTTCTTTTCCCTCTCACACAACACCAGAACCAGGGGACATCCACTAAAATTGAGTGTTGGGAGAGTTAAGACAAAAGAAAATATTTCTTTACTCAGCATGTAGTTAGTCTGTGGAACTCCTTGCCATAGCATGTGGTGATGGCATCTGGCCTAGATGCCTTTAAAAGGGAATTGGACAAATTTCTGGAGAAAAAGTTCATCATGGAGTACAAGATATGATATGTATGTGCAACCTCCTGATTTTAGAAATGGGCTACGTCAGAATGTTAGGTGTCAGGGAGGGCACCAGGATGCAGGTCTCTTGTCTTGTGTGCTCCCTGGGACATTTGGTGGGTGACTGAGATACAGGAAGCTGGACTAGATGGGTCTATGGCCTGATCCAGTGGGGCTGTTCTTATGTTCTTATCAATCAATCAATCAATCAATCAATCAATCAATCAATCAATGTGTAATTTCATGAAGAATACATGAAACAAATGAAATAAACCGCATTGAAATTTCTGTATTCTGTCAAAAGATACAGCCAAAAAATCAGAGGTGGCGAGGTTATGATACATCGTCACACCTACCACCCAGGGGTATTGCCCCATCCACTGCATGGGAGGACATCCATCATGGGGACGACACAGCCCTAGTGACGCCACTGATGACAAGTAGGTAGAGAACAGGCAAACAGAAGGTGACCTGTAGAATAGATTATGGTGGCATTTTAGGCATAGGGCTGCCTTTGTAGACCTCTTGGAACTAGAATTAAGCAGCTGACAGCTAACTGGGACCAGCCCTAGGAAACACAGCCCACTAGTTTTGAAACAGTTTCACTGAGTGCCAGGCCATTTCAGATGGGCCTCTTGCCTCCTCAGGTCAGGTGAGCAGCGACCACTGAGAGAACCTTCTCTTTTGTGGCACCATAATCTGTGGAACACTCTTGCCAGTGTGGCTCACCTGGGACACTTCCTTTTATGTAGTAACTAAGACTTTCTGTGGCCACAGTCATCACCTACTGAGAAATTTTTTATTATTATTATTATTTTATTAATTTATACCCTGCCTTTTTGCCCAACGGGCACACAACCTGAAATTCATTTTTCAGGTTTCAAGGACATGTTCATAAAATCTAGATATACCCAACATTTTACCCTAAACTGTCCTAATTTTAATAATTTTAATCCTAAAATTATCAAGGGATTGAAAAAGAAGAAATTACAGTTAAGCTTGACACCTACATAAGAACATAAGAACAGCCCCACTGGATCAGGCCATAGGCCCATCTAGTCCAGCTTCCTGTATCCCACAGCAGCCCACCAAATGCCCCAGGGAGCACACCAGATAACAAGAGACCTCATCCTGGTGCTCTCCCCTACATCTGGCATTCTGACTTAACCCATTCCTAAAATCAGGAGGTTGCGCATACACATCATGGCTTGTACCCCATAATGGATTTTTCCTCCAGAAACTCGTCCAATCCCCTTTTAAAGGCGTCTAGGCTAGACGCCAGCACCACATCCTGTGGCAAGGAGTTCCACAGACCGACCACGCGCTGAGTAAAGAAATATTTTCTTTTGTCTGTCCTAACCCGCCCAACACTCAATTTTAGTGGATGTCCCCTGGTTCTGGTATTATGTGAGAGTGTAAAGAGCATCTCCCTATCCACTCTGTCCATCCCCTGCATAATTTTGTATGTCTCAATCATGTCCCCCCTCAAGCGTCTCTTTTCTAGGCTGAAGAAGCCCAAACGCCGTAGCCTTTCCTCATAAGGAAGGTGCCCCAGCCCCGTAATCATCTTAGTCGCTCTCTTTTGCACCTTTTCCATTTCCACTATGTCTTTTTTGAGATGCGGCGACCAGAACTGGACACAATACTCCAGGTGTGGCCTTACCATCGATTTGTACAACGGCATTATAATACTAACCGTTTTGTTCTCAATACCCTTCCTAATGATCCCAAGCATAGAATTGGCCTTCTTCACTGCCGCCGCACATTGGGTCGACACTTTCATCGACCTGTCCACCACCACCCCAAGATCTCTCTCCTGATCTGTCACAGACAGCTCAGAACCCATCAGCCTATATCTAAAGTTTTGATTTTTTGCCCCAATGTGCATGACTGTACACTTACTGACATTGAAGCGCATCTGCCATTTTGCTGCCCATTCTGCCAGTCTGGAGAGATTCTTCTGGAGCTCCTCACAATCACTTCTGGTCTTTACCACTCGGAAAAGTTTGGTGTCGTCTGCAAACTTAGCCACTTCACTGCTCAACCCTGTCTCCAGGTCATTTATGAAGAGGTTGAAAAGCACCGGTCCCAGGACAGATCCTTGGGGCACACCGCTTTTCACCTCTCTCCATTGTGAAAATTGCCCATTGACACTCACTCTCTGCTTCCTGGCATAAAAACAACTGGATAGCAAATATAAGATCCCGGAACACGGTTACATACAATGAGAGAGTGTTGTCATTCGCAAACAGAAAGCATTCAAGTCTGGTATGTAGGTCCGTTCCAGGGGGTTACATGGGGTGAGTTGGAAGTCCATAAGTCACTATATTCAAGGCTAGAGCGAGACGCGCTCACTCCCGCCTTGCACGTGGCCAGCAGTGCCAGGCCAGGCTTCTTCCGCCAAGGGCAGCCTCCGGTCACGGTTCCTGGATCCAGGGGGTCCTCCGTGGGTGGCCTCCACGGTTGTCGCCGGCGTGTCTGGCTTCTGGGTGGGTTGTTCACACGTTGTAATAGTGAGGCACAGATCAGCATAACGTGACATACAAAGCAGTAAGTAATTAGTTAAAGACAAAAAGAGTAATATAGGAAAGGAGTATGTCAGTCCTTCTGACAGCATGTGCAGGTGCAGTTTCGTAGGTGGTATAGAGTCCAAGGTTGGAGGTGGGTAAGGCCCATCTCCTCACTGCACAGGGTAAGTGGCATGTCCCCCCAGGCGCCCCCAAGCCGAACAGTCTCTTGGTTGGCTCAGGGGCTTTCAGGGGGGTCCACCTGCAATGCAGGTTGCCTCCAGCGCTCCCAGAGCTGATGGGAGGCTGGCAGGTTGGGTGGCTCCCCTCCACTGGGTCTGGAGGGCGGGCCGCGAGTGGCTGGAAATACACCTGGAAATATCTCTACTCTATCAAGAATATCATGCTCTACTGCATGAAACGAACAAAAACTAAGGCAAATATCCCTGCTAAAAGTTCCAAGGAGCCCTAAGTATAATAATATAATAATAAATAATATAGGTATTTATATACCGCCTTTCATGGTTGTCAGATTTCTCCTCAGACTTTATTTCAAGGCAGTTTACACAGGCAGGCTATACTAAATCCCTATAGGGATTTTTACAATTGAAGAAGGTTCCGTCTTTCAAGAACTACAACATTTCAGATGGATCCTTGGTATCACATTCTGGCCTCCAGTTTCCTCCCACGCAAGCTGACAATCCTTCATATCTCACTTGAAGGGCGGCCAAAGAGCAGATGGAAAAACTCGGCTCAGCTTGTCAGCTGCTTCAAGATCTCGCCGTTCACGGTGCCGGTGGCCTCGAACTGGCGACCTTCAGCTGTTATCTTCAGGCAAACAGAGGCTCTACCCTCTAGATCAGACCTCCTGCCTACATATAGACCTCCTGCCTAAGTATAGGTCAGTTGCAACCTGCCTACAGCAAAGCCTACTCCCATCTAAATGCCAGGCCAAGAACAAGAGTATTTATTGCCAGGCTTTACGAATCAACTAGTTGCAGATCTAATCCCAGTCCCAATTACTTCTTTACAGCTAATCCATCACCTTGCTGTTCAGTTGTTACTTTTTTTCTTAAAGGCACCTGTTCTTTTGAATCTTAACATGCTGGTGTTTTTTTGTTTCATGCAATAGAGCATGATATTCTTGCTAGAACATAGATATTTCCAGGTGTCAGCTTAGTTGTAATTTCTTCTTTTTATTCCCTTGATAACGCTCTACATAGTTTAGGGCAAAATGTTGGGTATTATCTAGATTTTATGAACGTGGCCTTGAAACCTGAAAATGAATTTCTCAGTAGGTGACTTCCTTTTATGTTCCAAGACTGAAATAACTCTAAAGGTGGCCGTGTTTCATTTGGCAACAGGTTTCTTGAGAAACACATTGTAGACTTGACTGCTGAAATATGCTATATTTGGGGCTGCCTACAAAGAATTTCTTCACCAGGTTTAAAATTATAGCTGAAAAGCTAGCTTTTGACAGGAGCTAATCAAATACATGTCAATCAAATGCAAGATGTGACCCTGGAGTCTTTGGTATTTGTGAGAAAGTAACATGCAGGGAGGGTGACAAAAAAGGCCAAAACCAAGGTGGGGGGCTAGAGCTCTAGTGCTTTCCCCTGCTGTATTCTACTCCTCAGTGAGAAAAGAGAAGAAAAAGAAAATATTTCTTTACCCAGTGTGTAATTAATCTGTGGAACTCCTTGTCACAGGAAGTAGTGATGGCATCTTGCCTAGATGCCTTTAAGAGGGGATTTGACAGATTTCTGCAGGAAAAGTTCATCACGGGTTACAAGTCAGGGTAGGTATGTGTAAGGCAGAGGTAGGTTGCCTCTGATTGCCAGATGCAGGGGAGGGCACCAGGATGCAGGTCTCTTGTTATCAGGTGTGCTCCCTGGGGCATTTGGTGGGCCACTGTGAGATACAGGAAGCTGGACTAGATGGGCCTTTGGCCTGATCCAGTGGGGCTCTTCGTGTGGCTCTTGCCATGCATTGTTTACTCAGAAATACAGAATTCCTTACGAGTCACGTTGCATCTCTTGGGTAATTCATAGTTTGACCTTTAGAGGCACATGAGACATGCACAGTTGGCTGTTTACCAGCCTTTACCAAGGCAGTGAGGGTCCGTCAACAGATCAGCTGACTGTGCTACAGAGCATATTTCACCAAAATGTTACTTTCTTGTTGTTAGGGAGCTGCAGAAACACGGCTGGTTTTGTTGACTTGAGTCATTACTGTAACCCTCCTTCATTCCCTCACATGCAGCCAAGATGCTTCCCAGCTGCTTCAAGGTTTCTACATTGATGGGTCCGCTAATTTAAGCCAATCTGAATGTTTAGCTAGTCTGACTCCAAACCAGTGAAAGGACCATTGTGCCCTCAGCAACTGTGCCCCAGTTGAATGTTTCCCAGTATTGGACATTTGAATCCATTCTTTTTGAGTCCCAGACATTTGTGTCTCAATATATCTATATTAGATGTATCTTTTTAATTTTCAAAATGCAAAGTTAGAGTTAGGGATGGGATAACACGCTTAGGATATTCAACATGGGGTTTGTTGCCCAGTTGCAGTTTGTTGGTTGCCCAGTTATAGTGGGATGCAAATGACTGGGATGCAAAAATTAAAACCTTTACATCAGGCACCAATGTCCAGGGACACCAATGACCAGGGTGCATTTGCCTGGGACACAATTGTCCAGGATGCAAATACCCTGGTACCCTCCAACCCCTTTCACTTCACTTACCTAGCTGCCACTCTAGTGGTGAGACAAAAGGAGGGAGGTGTCAGTCCCTCCAGTATATGTTACATGTAGGCCTGGAGATGGAGTTTCCCAAGAAACTGAGGCACAGTGACCCTTGACCCTAGACTGTAAAGTCCCTGGATAGCCCAGTATATGTATAAGCAAAGAAAGAATCATTTTAAAAGCAAAAGCTACACTGCAAAAGTATAGAAAAACACAAAAGAAGCTGTTTGACTTCATTTAAAGGCAAAATTGTATTCTCACAGAGCTGCTTAGGTGTAAACACCTTGGAATGCAAATAGATAAGATTGCTAGGTAAGGAGCAGATAGGCCCCAACTTGGCAGAAGTATACCCATCTTAGCAAGGACAGTCTGCCTGTGTTCGTTTATAGTTTTAAACTGTTATTCTTCCATGCTTTCAAAGGAAAAGACACATATAGGCACATATAGGTAAAATAGTCTTTGCCCCAAAGTGTTACCAACATGTATGCGGACATAGTAGTCATTAGAAGTAAGTCTTAAGCAACCTTTGCTGCTTGATTTTAGAAAAATCTTAAGAACAGACAAAAGCTTTAACATTGCAGGAAGGCTTCACAGGTGTTTCTATGTTGACATTAGCATGGGAGAAAGGCATGCCGAGAAAGATAACGGTACCAATCGAAGTACATTGTGTCATCTCTTTAATGAGGATGGTACGGAGAACTGTCAAGGAAGCCCCTAACTGGATTGATGGGTGCAAGGGTCAGTACTGGGTCAGTACTGGATAAAATGATATTATAGCAATATTATAGGGGCAGGAGGTCTGGTCTAGAGGGTAGAGCCTCCGTCTGCCTGAAGATAACATCCACAAGGTCGCCAGTTCGAGGCCACTGGCACCGTGCGACCTTGGAGCAGCTGACAAGCTGAAGCCGAGCAATTCCATCTGCTCTGAGCATGGGAGGATGGAGGCCAGAATGTGAAGCCAGATCGGAATGAAACACCTTGAATGTAGTCGTTCTTGAAAGAAAGAACCTTCTTTGAAATTGTAAAAATCCCTATTTAAATAGGGATTTAGATAAAGCCTGCCTATGTAAACCGCCTTGAATAAAGTCTTGAATAAAGACCAAGAAAGGCGGTATATAAATACCTGTTATTATTATTATTATTATTATTATTATTATTATTATTATTATTATTATTATTATTATTAACCCCTGCTGGTTCTTAAAAACTTTGTAATTCAATATGTTTAATTGCTTAATTTTACCTTTTATGGGGACCTGAAACAAGCCTATCAGGTGTCTCTAAAGTTATCTATACCCTATTCAGAGTTAGCCCCATCTATGATGTCAAACTTCAGCCAATGGGAAGTTCAGATTTTCAAACAAAAGGACCCAGAATGGTATAAAGGGTCCAGTTAACATTGGGAAATTGCTCTCATGCTTTGAGACATTAGTCCCATGAGATGCCCGCTGCTTGCAACGAAATAAAGCCTGCAAATGATCACCCTTGAGAACCGAGTCTTGCTTTCTTGAACCCTGCAACAGAACAAGTTGATGAATCTAGGGCATCATGTCTGAATGCACCTTCTGGCAGCACAGTTTGACTTAACAGTGTTGCAAAATACGTTGCTCTATAGTACACTGCCAGGCAGTTGCCAAAAATAATGAGTGCCGACAGTCATGTGGCAGCAACCTGCCTGGATCTCCAGGTGCCAGTAAGTCAGGGGCAGGCCATGGGCAGAGAGGGGAAGGATCTGGCCATTCAGTGGAAGGAACCAAGGAGCTGGGAAGGGGAGGGAGGGGTGGATGTGTGGCAATAGCTCATGTCGCTATAAAACCTTTCCACCCCTTTTCCTTCCTCAGACATAGACCACCAAAATGGGTGGCATATATCCACGTAAGACTTGTAGGCAGCCCCTGGGCTTCTGCTGGCTTACATAGGGCTCTCCTGTAAATCCACAGGGCTTGACTTACCTTCCATTTCCCTTTGGGTCATCCCTCCAGTATAGGATGCAGTGTGTGCCTTTATGGCATGGCTGCATCAGTGCTGGTGGCAGGGGATAGGACTGGGGCCTCAGTGGTATCCCTTCACTCCCCCAAACTCCCGTGGAACACCTGCAGACCATTTGCAGCACGCCAATGTGCCACGGCACGCTGGTTGAAGATTGCTGGCCTTTCAGGCACGGAGGGGATTTTCCCAACATCTGCTATCTGAGATCCTTTAACTGGAGATGCCAGGAACTGAACCTGTGAATCTGAATGCAAAGCATGTATTCTGCTGCCGAGCTGTGGGCCCTCTAATGGGAAAGTGAAACACACCGCATCCTCCGTAGGGGTCCTTATACTATACTCTGCCTCCACACACTCTGCCTCCACACACTCCACAACTCTGCCTCCACACACTCTGCCACTCCCCAAATTGTAGGGATTATGCAAGTACAATGTAATTGGCATGTTATTTTCTCATTTGAAATCCCCTTTGTGCCTCAGGCTTTTACAAGCAAAATTCAGTTATTCGTCAGCTGGAGCAGATGGCTGAGCAGAGAGAATTCGTGGAACGTCCCAGCAAACCTTTAAGTTGCCTCCCAGCGCTCTTTTGTCACACCATTGCACAGGTTCTAATTTTTAAATAGTGCTGCATTTTAACAGTAAAACAAAATACTTCTCAATTCCAGCAGGGAACTTAACCTGCATGATTGCGATCACGTTGTAAAGCACAGAGACCACAGCCAGGGGCTGCAGGTATAAACGGAATGCTAAAAATCAGACGCAGCTGTTTGCTGCGTAATGTCTCCAAATTTTATGGGTCTTTATGTTTCTCGACCCTATGGATTCTGTTCTGGTGGCCAGCTGACTGTTCCGTTTGTTAAGCTGATGGCTCGCTAACAGCTTATCACGGTTACATGGCTGGCTTATACTTTATCACGGTTAAGTTTATCACGAGTCACAGGTCATGGTAGGTATGTACAAGCTCCTTGTTTTAGAGGTAGGGTACCTCAGATTGCCAGATGCAGGGGAGGGCACCAGGATGCAGGTTGTGTCTTGCTGTCTTGTGTGCTCCCTGAAGCATTTGGTGGACCACTGCGAGATACAGGAAGCTGGACTAGATGGGCCTGTGGCCTGATCCAGTGGAGCTGTTCTTATGTTCTTAACTACAATTCCCAGGAAGCCTTGCAGGTCTCTTGTTATCTGGTGTGCTCCCTGGGGCATTTGGTGGGCCGCTGTGAGATACAGGAAGCTGGACTAGATGGGCCTGTGGCCTGATCCAGTGGGGCTGTTCTTATGTTCTTAACTACAATTCCCAGAAAGCCTTGCAGGTCTCTTGTTATCTGGTGTGCTCCCTGGGGCATTTGGTGGACCGCTGCGAGATACAGGAAGCTGGACTAGATGGGCCTTTGGCCTGATCCAGCGGGGCTCTTCTTATGTTCTTAGTCCTGGATTATTGGGTTGACATTTCAACGGATGCTAAGGGCAGGAGCCTCTGAGAATCTCCAGCTTGTAGAATGGCTTTGAGGTGGCAGAAACACTTTGCTGTTATGTCATTTGGGGAGCATTGCCTGATAGCTTGTATTTCTTTTTACTTTGAGGTGTGCTGGGAACACGCATCGTGTGTGGCAGGTGACCACAGCTCCCTGAGAGCTAGAGCATCAGGATGTCCCTGCCTGTGATGGTCTAGCTAATAGCAGAAGAATTAACGGTTCCACTGATCACCCAGGACGGTTACAATACTAAAACTGCCGGGGACAACGAAATGCAGTCAGGGCCAGCCACAGTGCTGGCTGCCAACTCTGCCCAATTCTCCTTTCCCAGCATGAGAGCCTCATAGAGTGGTTTTAAGATGATCTCCAAATGATGACAGGCCAACTTGAAAGATTTCCAGCACAGCATAATTAGATTGTATTCATGTGGCGCATACAGGAGTCTGTACATATCTCCATGGGGATGGGGGAAGGGATCTCCCCCACCAGTTCCCTCCCTCCCCTCTTTTTCTCCAGCAAGAGCCTTGTGCAGAAATCTCCAAAGGCAGAAATGAATCTCAGATTCTTCCGTGCATTAATTGCAATAATATTAGCACAAATTATTAAGAATTACAACTTTCACAAGTGATGCTTGAAGGACCCAATCCTATGCAACCCTGAGGTAAGGGAACATTTGTTGCCTTACTTTGAGGAGGCTTCTGTGACTGCTCCCTCACCACAGGATGCAAGGAGCACCCCACTGGTACAGCTGCCTCAGTGCTGGCACGGACCTTTCATAGGATTGGGCCATAAATCAGGGAAGTCTGTCAGGCTTTGTTATTACTTGATTTTGAACTTTCCCACTTGATCTCAATATTGTTTTTTCCCCCTTGTTTCATTTTAATACATTTTAATAAACCTTTTCCTTTGATTTGATGAAAACCAATCTGCCTTGTGCTTTAACCAGCAGATCAATTTTCTCCAGAGAGAGAGAGAGAGAGAGAGAGAGAGAGAGAGAGAGCTTGCATGGGGATCTGTGGATAAGGGAGGGAAAGAATGAAGTCAGGCAAGATGCTCCCCCTCCTTCTCAGGGAACTCTGCGGGAAGGGCTCCTGATAGACAAGGAGACTCCTAGCTGGGTGAAGGGGTACAGACATGACCATGATCCTGTATTTTTGGTGGCAATGAATCTACTCCATGTATACATCCAGGGCATGACTAAGTGTGTGGTTTTGAGATGATGCCAGGGTGGGGAGAAGCACCAGATTTCCTAGATGGCAATGGGATCCTTCTCAGTGCTACCCTGGAGATTGCCACAGGACAATGAGGGAGCTAACTCCAGACACATACATACAATGGATGGGAAGGGGAACAGGAACAGACAATGCAGTATATGGGCACAAGGGTTGTGGATCAGCACTGGGGCCTCCTGAAGGCCAGGGTTCCTCAACAGCAGTCCTTCTGTGCAAATTGCTTCTTCCTGGGCCGCATACTTTTATGAGGGGGGGGGGTCTGGTTACAGTGGGCTACATGGGCAAAGCATGCCATGATTCAAAAGCTGAGGGAGCTGGAGAGGGATCCCCTGTAACTATGGTTGGTTGCCTGGAACCCCTTTTGGTTCATCTGAGTTAACTGTTTGGTTTTTTTTTCCCCAGTCCAGTTTCCAAACGCAGCTCATGTTCTTCAGACATGCAGTCACCGCAGCTTTCATGTTGGAGTCTGGGCCAGCGAAGCCCGTGCATGTCTCATTCTGCCAGGGTGGGTCCTGAACACCTTCCTCGCAACTGCCCATGTGCTGACATGCAGCTAGCAGACATGATATGGCTAATGCCCAGTGAAAGAACTGTTCATTGCACCTTTTTCTTCCAGCCTGGTCTGCAGAGGAAGAAGCTGTGAGAATATGGCCATGTTAATGAAGTTAATGTGCTATAGCTGGTGCCCCAGGCCCACCCAAAAAACAAACAAAAACACCCCCTATAGAATCGTAGACTTTGGGCCAAATGGCAGCCTGCATGAAATGCAGGAGACAAAGCCCTCTCTGTCTGCAAAATTACATGGGCTTTTATCATCAGTAATTACACCCCACAGCCCTGTCCTCTGAAGACTCCATCTCCAGCACAAAGGCTTTGCAGTTACATTTGCTAGTTATTGCCAGTCGCATTTTTTAAAAAAATACTTAAATTTTTTTTATAGCGAATACATCTCAGTGGAAAGTCTGGATCTCTTCCTGCAAGTACATAGTGACAGAAATCCTGCCATGAGTCACATGTGCTCTGTCGTCAGGGCTTTGGGCATTTCAGTGTTCTGTGGCTGCCCCGTACATGAGCAGCTCAGAAGTGCCTTGCTGGATCTGCCAGTGGTTTGCCTTGTCCAGCACTTCTCAAAGTGGCTACCTAGGTGCTTCCAGGAATCCCCCAAGCAATACACGAAGAGGGCTTCCTCTGCTTTTGTTGATCCCCCCCACCCCAACAACAGGTATTTAAAAGGTATACTGCTCCTGGACATGGAGGCAACATAACCATTGATGCTTCTTGAGTTTTGCCTCCTTCATGATTATGTTTCACAAAAGCAGCAGCCATCACATCTTGTGGCAGCTAGTTCCATACATCAGATTTGCACGATGTGAAAAAGCTTCCTTTTCTCTGCCCTGGATGACCAGGGGTTCAAGAACAGTAGGCCCTTGATGTCCACAGAGATCCATTTCAGGACCCCCCCACAGATACCGAAATAGGAGAATACTGAAATCTGGGGGGGGGGGACTGCAATTACTCACATGGAGGCCGCATCCACCCCTCTGGAGGTTGTGTGGCCTCAGAAGCGCTCTCAAACACAGCTGGAAGTCACCTGCACAAACTGGAAGTGGCTTCCGGTCATGTCCAGGAGGCCCTCTGCTGTTCAGTCGTGGCACTTGTAGATACTCAAATCCATGGATGCCAAGCCTGCGAATCAGGAGGGATAGCAAGGTCTTTTATCCACGAACTGCACACCATTCAAAGTTTTTTCTCTTCTATCATGCTGCCCTTGTCATGGGCAGAGATTAATCACAGAATCATAGAATCATACAGTCGGAAGGAACCTAATAGATCTTCTAGTCCAACCGCCTACCTTAGGCAGGAAATCCTTAGGCAGGAAAGATTGTTTCCTTTCCTGTTTGTGCAGTCAGCTAGAATTCAAACTACTGATTTTCCGCCAAAATCATTTAAGTTTAAAGAAAGTGCCAGAAAGGCAACTTGGTTTGAAATTCCCTCCCTAGCTGAAAGGGGAAGGAGCGAGGCAGCCCCAAAGTGTACATAAGGACAAACTCCTGGCCATTCCTGGACATCCACTAACTCCTCAAACATCCACAAACTCCTGGACATCCACTAAAATTGAGTGTTGGGAGAGTTAGAACAGACAAAAGAAAATATTTCTTTACTCAGCGTGTGGTTGGTCTGTGGAACTCTTTGCCACAGGATGTGGTGATGTCTTCTGGCCTAGACACCTTTAAAAGGGAACTGGACAAGTTTCTGGAGGAAAAATCCATTACAGGATACAAGCCATGATGTGTATGCGCAACCTCCTGTTTTTAGAAATGGGTTATGTCAGAATGCCAGATGCAAGGGAGGGCACCAGGATGAGATCTCTTGTTATCTGGTGTGCTCCATGGGGCATTTGGTGGGCCGCTGTGAGATACAGGAAGCTGGACTAGATGGGCCTATGGCCTGGTCCAGTGGGGCTGTTCTTATGTTCTTAACTACAATTCCCAGGATGCCTTGCAGGTCTCTTGTTGTCTGGTATGCTCCCTGGGGCATTTGGTGGGCCGCTGTGATATACAGGAAGCTGGACTAGATGGGCCTATGGCCTGGTCCAGTGGGGCTGTTCTTATGTTCTTAACTACAATTCCCAGGATGCCTTGCAGGTCTCTTGTTGTCTGGTATGCTCCCTGGGGCATTTGGTGGGCCGCTGTGATATACAGGAAGCTGGACTAGATGGGCCTATGGCCTGGTCCAGTGGGGCTGTTCTTATGTTCTTAACTACAATTCCCTGGATGCCTTGCAGGTCTCTTGTTGTCTGGTGTGCTCCCTGGGGCATTTGGTGGGCTGCTGTGAGATACAGGAGGCTGGACTAGATGGGCCTATGGCCTGGTCCAGTGGGGCTGTTCTTATGTTCTTAACTACAATTCCCAGGATGCCTTGCAGGTCTCTTGTTGTCTGGTATGCTCCCTGGGGCATTTGGTGGGCCGCTGTGATATACAGGAAGCTGGACTAGATGGGCCTATGGCCTGGTCCAGTGGGGCTGTTCTTATGTTCTTAACTACAATTCCCAGGATGCCTTGCAGGTCTCTTGTTATCTGGTGTGCTCCCTGGGGCATTTGGTGGGCTGCTGTGATATACAGGAAGCTGGACTAGATTGGCCTATGGCCTGATCCAGTGGGGCTGTTCTTATGTTCTTATGTTCTTATTCAGTGCGGGGAGCTGGAGCCCTGAGCATATCCCTGCTGAATGGCACTGCTGAACCACTTGACAGAAAGACTGTTCTCAAAATGCCCCTTATGAATGAACCCAGTTTCGCTTGAGGAGCTGCACTGTCTGCACATCAGTTGTGCCCTACAGTCTGGCAGAGCACCAGGTTACCTAATCCCTCAGAACAAGGGCTGGAAGGGAGTGGTTTTGGCCGTGGTGGCACTTACCAGTATCCTATCCCCATTCTGGGCCTCGGTTCGCCTTCTTGGATGCACTCAGATTTGCGTCAGTGAAATCGCTGGCCCAGCTCTGAGTAGATTCGTTTTTGCAACAGTGTTCCCTTCAACAAATGTTCCCTTACCCAGAGGAGACCTCCAGGTCTTACCCCCCCCCCCCAGCTAGATGCAGCACATGCTCCAGCAGCTCAGAGAGGAGGGGAAAGGTAGAATTGGGCCCAGTATGACAAGATGTTCCCAGTCACCTAGGAAGTTGGTTAGTGGCTTATTTTGAACGAACAGCAGTTTCTAGGCATCCTTCAATGGCAGCTCTGCGCACAGCATGTTACAGCAATGGCACAGCTAGAGGAGGTGCAAAGCACTAAGTTTTGCAGGGAGCTTCACCGTGGTGTGCAAGCGGCCCCTCCCCTTCGGAGCCATTCCGGCATACACCTCCATTTTGCTCCCTCTGCCCAGAATGACTCCAAAGGGGAGGGGCTGCTTGCACAGCGCAGTGAAGCTCCCTGCAAAACTTAGTGCTCTGCACCCCCTTTAGCTACACCACTGTGTTACAGTACACATATATCTTTATCCCAGAATGAGAGCTGCTGCTTTGTTCTTGTGTTATCACAAAAACATTCCACTTCCCCTCCAAGAAATCTGGAGGCTGATCTGAAGGCTGCCTCTAGCCAGTGGCGTTGCTAGGGGGTGCGGGGGGTGCAGGCAGCACTGGGTGACGTGCACGGGGGGTGACACGCACTGGGGGTGACACACTAAAATCACGGCGGTTAGGGTAACCCCATCATATTATATACCATTGGATGTGGAATTTCGAGCGGAATGCAATGCAAAAGACCAGAGTGAAATATCTCCTTTCTATCAAAAGTTATGGCCAAAAAACCAGAGAACAAAAAATGCATGGGTCCTATGGAAAGTGAAAGTGAGCTGTATTGCATGTCTACTTGTGAGTAGGTGAACATGCCTTAGTCTGTCGGAAAGGGCAGGCTGAGAGGAATCTAACAACACCAGAATGGTCCTGATCCAATGAAAGCAGCCCAAAAAAAACCTGAGAAGGATGTCCCTCCCTCCAAGCAGATGAATGTATTGAGCCCTATGGAAAGCAAAACTAAGCCTCATGGTCACATTTACTCGTGAGTAAGCAAACATGCCTTGGGTGGTGTGGAAGATCAGGTGAAGGAGAGTGCAAGGCTACCAGAATGGTCCTGATCCTATGCACCTGCAGCTAAACAAGTGCTCCAGAAGGCAGCCTCCCCCCCCCCACTAAAAAGGATCAAACAGAGGCTTCAGCTGATAAGGTGAAGCTCCTTGAGACTTGCAAAGCCAGGTGGATCCTGACAGTGATCTGGTTTAAACAGAAGTTCTTAAATTGAACTGGGCACTGGGTAGGGCTGAAAACCTTACTGATTTTGGAGGGTGGTGTGTTATTGCAGGCAGGCTACAAGGGAAATTCCCTTGGAGGAACAGAGCTGGCTTCTGCTTATTTACTTGTTTTACTTTAATTATTTATACTTATTTATTTTAATTTGCCTGATGATGTCACTTCCACCATGACATCACTTCTGGTGGGTCTTGGATAGAATGTCATTCTAAAAAGTGGGTCCCAGTGAGAAAAGTTTGAGAACTGCTGTAATAAGGTGTTAGTAAGTTGACCCCTGGGGGAAGGGGTGTGTGACATCACTAGTGACCAAAATCACTAAAATCATAATTTGGAAGAATAATACCATCATGTTATATATCAATCAGTGCGTAATTTCATGCAGAATGTGTTCTATCTTTGTTCTATAAAAAGGTACAGCCAAAAAACCAGTGGGGGTGGAGTGATGGTACATCACCACGCCCACCACCTGGGGTGTTGCCCCACCCACTGCATGGGGGCGGTGACGCGCTGGCATCCCGCACCGGGTGACGCAAACCCTAGTAACGCCACTGCCTCTAGCTTCTAGTCCATCTAGGCCCATGACTATTCAGGGCAATAACAGAATTGTCCAAGCATGACCACTTACACAGGCTCTGCTGCAAAATAGAAACTGATTCCTCCTGTTTGCTCACATGACCATTCTCGCCCTGAGGCCCTCTGAGCATATCACTTAGAGAGACAGTACAGAACAAGGGCATACATCATTCTGCCCAAGGGGATAGTGCTTGAATGTTGAAAAGTGCTGCATATCATTAGTGGTCTGTACAACAATCTGGAAATGTAGGTCATAAGAACATAAGAACAGCCCCACTGGATCAGGCCACAGGCCCATCTAGTCCAGCTTCTTGCATCTCACAGTGGCCCACCAAATGCCTCAGGGAGCACACAAGACAACAAGAGACCTACATCCTGGTGCCCTCCCTTATGATTCTGCAGCACTCCCTCTTTCTGATGCCAGACATAGGGAGAGGCTGCGGTGTAGTGCTATACCCCTATCCCGTGAGTTTGTGGCAAGATTCAAACTGAATGCTATGTAAGAGCTAAAGAAAATTATCAGATATTCAATAGAATCCAGCCCGATCTACCCCAGAGGACGATCTTTCAAACGTTCCTTTGATTTTGGAGAATATTCCCTATGATGCAAGATGAGAGGTGATCCCTTCTTTTTCTCTGCCTCAGTGAGGAGATCTGGTCACATGCTTAACAGAAGTTGCAACTAGCACAGTGGTTCTCAAACTTTTAGCACCAGGACCCACTTTTTAGAATGAGAATCTGTCAGGACCCACCATAAGTGATGTCATGACCAAAAGTGACATACTCAATCAGGAAAATTTTTAGGAATCCTACGTTACAATCCTACCCACACTTACCCAGGAGTAAGTCCCATTTACTATCATGGTTAAAAGCATATACATAGTAGCCTGATAAAGTACAGATGTGTAACATTTCCTCAAATGAAGTCACATACCATAATAGCATCAAGTCTAAACCCCTGCTAATTGGGTAAGAGGCACTTTTTCAAGTGGGTGCTCCTTTTTTTTAGCAGGGGGAAAGTAACTGGCCCACCTCACCCCAGCACTGTCTGTTCTAGTGGCTGTCTGCTGGTATTCATTTGCATCTTTTTAGATTGTGAGCCCTTTTGGGACAGGGAGCCATTTAGTTATTTGATTTTTCTCTGTAAACCGCTTTGTAAACTTTTAGTTGAAAAGCGGTATATAAATACTGTTAACAACAACAACAACAACAACAACAACAACAACAATAATAATAATAATAATAATAATAATAATAATAAAGTGCTAGTTTTGACTTTTAAAGCCCTATAAGGCTCAGGTCCAGGGTATTTGAGGGATCACCTCCTTCCATACAATCCAACCTGTCCTCTTAGGTCATCAGAGGGGGCCTTTCTAACTGAGCTGCTGCTAGCGGAGGTGAGGGGGTTGGCGGCAAGAAAGAGGGCCTTCTCGGTGGTGGCTCCCCGTCTGTGGAACTCCCTCCCCCTGGAATTGAGAACAGCTCCCTCTTTAGAGTCCTTTTGGTGGGACTCTAAAGACCTTTTTATTTAGGGAGGCCTTTTATCCTGACACTGGGGGGAGGGGGGCATGGCGCTTTTTGAATGGAATTTAATTTGGGATCCAGGTTTTTATTGTGTTTTATTGTTTTTAATGTTATATATATATATATATATATATATATATATATATATATATATATATATATATATATATATATTTGATGTTTTTAATTTGTTTTTAATTATGAGCCACCTTGAGTGTCCTTCATTGGATAGAAAGGCGAGACATATATCGCTAAAATAAATAAATAAATAAAATACTGACATGAATGAAGACCCACCTGAAGTTGGCTCATGGCCCACTTAGTGGGTTCCAACTCAGAGTTTGAGAAACACTGACCTAGCAGATTTCACCACCCCGGGGTGGTTTATCAGAGACAGAAAAAACCTATCAGCTAATCTAACCAGCAAGGCAGTACATGCCTGGAGAGAGTGACCCTTCCTTGCCTCGCTTGTGTGATGCCACACACACATTCTTCAGGCTTGGGGAAATCAAATCTCAGTCTGAATCCAGCAGATCTGTAAGAGAGAGAGAATTCCCACCAGTCTTGCCCGTCTCCAGGTTGGTGACAAATTTAGATATTTTGCTTGCGGAATGCTGCTGAGAATCAAAGGCACTGTTGAGATGCAATATTACATACATTCCAGGAATGAAAACTTTCTCTCGCTGGATTTAAGACTGTCTGCAGATGGCTCAGACCACCCAGTTCCATGGTCTGTTCCAAATCTGCAGTGATTCCAATCAGAGGGCTGGCTATCTGCATTCAGTTTGAAATCTTGCTATACTGGGGTGGGGAGAGAGAAGCATCCCATAATGCCTATTATGCAACGCAGACTGTTCTGTTTATGTTTTTTGCAGTCTAGTGAAAGAATGTTGCAAACTTCCATTTAATGTTGCAATACATACAAAGGCCATACCTGCACCATAGACCAAGGCTGGTCTAATAGTCCTCTGGTCCTGTGTTTCTCAAACTGTGGGTCGTGAGCCAATTTTAGGTGGGCCCCCATTCATTTCAATATTTTATTTTGAATATATTAGATTTAATGCTACCAAGGTATGTGACTGGGAAAATGTCACAGATCTGTACTTTTAAGAGGCTACTCTGAGGATGCTTTTAACAGTGATAGTAAGTGGGACTTACTCCTGGGTAAGTGTGGGTAGGATTTCAGCCTAGGATTGTTAAAAATCTTCCTGCTTGATGATGTCACTTCCAGTCATGACATCACTCCTGGTGGGTCCTGATACATTCTCATTCTAAAAAGTGGGCCCCGGTGCTAAAGGAATGAGAACCACTGCTCTGGTCATCTTAAGAACCATGGGAATTGTAGTTCTATGGAGGCATGGAACTCCTTATTAACACCCAAGTAAACCACGATTCTCATAGTTCTTTGGATGAGTCATATAAATTTTAAGTAGCATTTATTTTCACATATATTTCACATATAAATATATGTGCCTCCGTTTTGCTCTCGCACCTTGAAATGGCTCCAAAGGGGAGTGGGAGGGGGCCACTTGCATGCCACAGTGAAGCTCCCTGCATAACTTAGTGCTTTGCACCCCCTCGAGCTACACCACTGGTGTCGCATATTGAACTTTGACAACTGGATTCTAGATTATGGATTGGTCACTGGTTTATGAAACAAGGTTTTACACAGGCCCCTGGCAGGATTCCTAAAACTAAAGTGCAGCAAGGGAAAGGGGAGTTAGGAGACTGGGTTGTGCTCAAAGGTTGCCAACCCTCTGGTATTGACCTGGAGTCTCCAGGAATCAGCATCAATCGCCAGGTTACCATTGAAGCAATCCCGGAGATTATAACAGTGCCTTACTAGATGAATAATGTGACCTTATATTGGGGAGGTACTCCACCTTCTCTCCAGCAGAGACAGAGGATTTCATGCAGCTCAGTGACGATGATCTCTTTGCAGCACTTTAGGACTTCAGCAGGGATGCTGTCTTTTCCAGGTGCCTTGCCAAAGGCAAGGGAGTCCAGGGCCACGTGAAGTTCTTCTAGGGTTGGTTCACTGTCAAGCTCCTCCAGCACAGGCAGGCACTCAATGTTGTTCAGCGCTTCTTCGGTGACTACATTTTCTCTAGAATATAGCTCAGAGTAGTGCTGCACCCAGCGTTCCATCTGCTGCGCCCGATCCTGGATGACCTCGCCTGCTGCAGACTTCAGAGGGGCAATTTTCCTCTGTGTTGGACCTAGGGCCTGCTTGATACCATCATACATCCCCTTGATGTTGCCCGTGTCAGCTGCTATCTGTATCTCGGAACAGAGCTGGAGCCAGTAGTCATTAGCACATCTCTTGGCAGTCTGTTGGACTTTGCTGCGAGCAGTTCGGAGGACCTGCAGGTTGCGCTCACTGGGACAGGCCTTGTATGCTGCTTGAGCTCTCCTCTTTTCCTCAATGACTGGTGTCAACTCCTCAGAGTGGGCTTCAAACCAGTCTGCCGCCTTGTTGGTCTTCTTGCCGAATATGGACAAGGCGTTGTTGTAAATGGTATTCTTGAAATGTTCCCATCTGTTGGATGCGTTAGCGTCGGCCGGGCCTGGAAGAGATTCCTCAAGCGCTTGTGCAAATTCCTCCACTTTTCTCTGATCCCGGGTCTTGCTGGTATCAATGCGAGGTCTTCCTTCCTTTTTCGTGTGATACAGTCGCTTTGTTTGCAGTTTCACTCTGCTGCACACCAGGGAGTGGTCAGTGTCGCAGGCAGCACCATGATAACTGTGTGTGATCTTGATGCTGGGAAGGCTGGAGCGTCTGGTAAGGATCAGGTCGAGCTGGTGCCAGTGCTTTGATCTTGGATGTCTCCAAGAGACTCTATGTTGGGGCTTTGTGTTGAAGAACGTGTTGCTGACACAGAGACTGTGATGACAGCAAAACTCTAGCAGGCGTTGGCCATTTTTGTTCATCCTCCCAGTGCCAAACTGACCTAAGCAAGTGGGCCATGAACTGTTATCAGCACCAACTCTAGCATTGAAATCGCCGAGGATGAGCAATGGCTCTTTTACAGGGATTTTCTTGACAGTGGTGGCCAGGTCATCATAGAATTTGTCTTTGGCTTCTGCTGGAGACGACAGAGTCGGTGCATAAGCACTGATGAGAGTGACAGGTCCTGCTGATGACTGGAGCTGCAGGGACAAAATTCTTTCACTTCCCACAGTAGGTGGGATGATGGATTTCAGCAGGGTATTTCTGACCGCAAAGCCAACGCCATGTTCCTTGGTTTCGTTTGGTGGTTTTCCCTGCCAGAAAAATGAGAAATTTCTCTCCTTGACAGATCCGGAATCTGGCAGCCTAGTCTCTTGAAGGGCGACGATGTCCATCTGCAGTCTGCTCAGCTCCATGTCGATGACAGCTGTTTTGCGTGCATCGTCTATTTCTTGCAGGTCATCAGAGAAGCCAGGTGTCATTGTCCTAACGTTCCAGGTGCCCAGCTTTAGGGCAGTAGTTTTCTGTTTTCTGTTGCATGGTGCAGAGTTGTCGATCCGCTTGTCGGTTTTCACCCTAAACCCCACGCACCCCATGAGGTTAACGGACCGTGGCGAGGCAACACCTTACTGGCTGGGGACTGCCCAGCTTAAGGTGGGCGGTAGCTGCCCAATGAGATGCAATGATCTCTCCCACCGTCGGAAGCAGCCCCTGGCGTCATGCTCTACGCCAATCGAGCAAAGACTTATAACCGGTAAACTGCTGCTTCCCGTGTTGTGCCGACGCCGTATGGCGAAGTTGGAGTGTCCTCTCCAGTGCGTGAAGCCTGGGTAAAGAAGGTATGGAGGATAGGCTGTTACCCATGCAGCAAATCCCCCCTCTCCACATTGCTGGAATGGTCCAATGGAAAGGCAGAAGCCAATACGGTTGGTTCCAGCGGTGTTGCAGGAGTTGCCAGAACGTGACTGTGTTCAGCCATAAACTGCCTCAGGGACTCCGGCTCCTGATTTTGCCTCGAGGTTGACTCCTGAAGCCTTTTCCACAACTGGATGTAGCCACAAGGCAGTGGAGGTTTGAGGTCAGAGTTTCCTTCTCTTAGATGAGCTGCCTTCCTAGGCTGACGAGTCCCATCTACCCGGTATTGCAAGGGAGAGCAATACTTCCGTTTGCCTCCTCCCTGCTCACCCTCTGCAAACCCTCCCTCTCCCCCTCCCCCTCCGCAAACTTCCCTTTGCCTCCTCCCTGCTCAGCCTCTGCAATCCCTCCCTCTTTCCACAAGGACATGAAGGGCACTGTTGTCTTCAATGGCTCCACATCAGACCCTTTTGACATCCAAAGCAGAGTGAAGCAGGGCTGTGTTCTTGCGCCAACCTTGTTTGGGATTTTCTTCGCTGTCCTGCTGAAGCAGGCCTTTGGAACTGCAACAGAAGGCATCTATCTCTGGACCAGATCAGACGGAAAGCTCTTCAACCTCTCCAGACTGAGAGCAAAATCCAAAGTCCAGCTGAAATGTCTGCGTGACTTCCTCTTTGCCAATGATGCAGCTGTCACTACCCACTCTGACAAAGATCTCCAGCAGCTCATGGATCGTTTTAGCAAGGCCTGCCAAGATTTTGGACTGACAATCAGCCTGAAGAAAACACAGGTCATGGTTCAGGATGTGGACTCACCTCCCTGCATTACAATCTCTGCGCACGAACTGGAGGTTGTCCATGACTTTGTGTACCTTGGCTCAACGATCTCCGATACTCTTTCTCTCGATACCGAGCTAAACAAGCGCATCGGTAAAGCAGCTACCACATTTTCCAGACTCACAAAGAGAGTCTGGTCCAACAAGAAGCTGACGGAACATACCAAGATCCAGGTCTACAGAGCTTGCGTCCTGAGTACACTTCTGTACTGCAGCGAGTCATGGACTCTTCGCTCACAACAGGAGAGGAAACTGAGCGCTTTCCACATGCGCTGCCTCCGACGCATCCTCGGCATCACCTGGCAGGACAAAGTTCCAAACAACACAGTCCTGGAATGTGCTGGAATCCCTAGCATGTATTCACTGCTGAAACAGAGACGCCTGCGTTGGCTCGGTCATGTCGTGAGAATGGATGATGGCCGGATCCCAAAGGATCTCCTCTATGGAGAACTCGTGCAAGGAAAGCGCCCTACAGGTAGACCACAGCTGCAATACAAGGACATCTGCAAGAGAGATCTGAAGGCCTTAGGAGTGGACCTCAACAAGTGGGAAACCCTGGCCTCTGAGCGGCCCGCTTGGAGGCAGGCTGTGCAGCATGGCCTTTCCCAGTTCGAAGAGACACTTGGCCAACAGTCTGAGGCTAAGAGGCAAAGAAGGAAGGCCCATAGCCAGGGAGACAGACCAGGGACAGACTGCACTTGCTCCCGGTGTGGAAGGGATTGTCACTCCCGGATTGGCCTTTTCAGCCACACTAGACGCTGTTCCAGAACCACCTTTCAGAGCGCGATACCATAGTCTTTCGAGACTGAAGGTTGCCAATACAATATTGGGGAAAAGAAAAACTCCAGGAACAGTTTCAGTCAGAGCTGTCAACAATGTTCCCTGTAATTTTTAAAGGGGATGCACGGAGCCCACACATTGCTGTACAGGGACAGCTCCTGGGGCACTTGGCAATGATGTCTTCTAAGTGCAGCAAAGGGAAGGCAGTTTGGCAACCCTAGAGGGGGCAGTGCACAGCTAATTCCCTTTGCCTGATTTCAACAGAACAGTAACGAAGGCTTGAGAAGGTTGAAAGACAATGATAATACTGGGAGGTGGGGATGGCACATAGAAATAAAAATATTACAAAATACGGTTTGGCACAGAATGATTTAGATATTGCGAGAGCGCAGCTAGCAAGGGAATGAGTCACAGAATGTGACCATCCTGTGACCAGGATGAATCACAGAAAGGGCTCACAAGGGTCGAGAGCACAGCAGCTTATCCAAGACGGTAGGAATGTTTGGATGGGATTTAGAAGTGGCTTGACTATGCAACCCAAATCAGGTTTGTTGGCATTTCAGCGGCAAGTCTTATTTGTTTCTTGTTTTGCACGAGATAGGAGGTGAGCTTCACTTCCTGGCCCAGTGCAGTTGTGGTTTCTCAATTCCAAGCACCATGAACCATTAGCACACACCATGTGTTTTGTTGCTTTGGTGTTTAATCGCTTTACAGTGGGGTGGGTTTTATCTGGAGCCATAGTCATAAATGACCAGCCAAAGCATAGCCTTGCACTCAGCTCCCGTAAGAATGAACTAAGCACCTAAAAACAACTAGATAATGTCAAGGAAGCGAAACTATCTTTCCAGACCCATACAGGATGTTGCTCCACTAAATCAGACAAGGAAACCCTCAGCACTCCCATCTCATGTTTTTAAGTAAAGGTAGTATTTTCTAATCAGGAAGCCCAAGTGGGAACCAAAGACATTTGTAGGTAATCACAAGCATGCTATGTTTAAGAAAGACGGAGGCAAGGTCTTAGGAGAAAAGGGCATAGCTTGAATATTTGAAGGGAAAGTGGGGGGTTTGCAGACAAGCCCTGCTGTGTGTTGCCAAACCAAAGGCAAGAGACTCCCAGGGAAGATTGCAAAGCGTGGAATAATATAATTCCAGTACCTTGGAGCAGAGCCACGAGGGAAGATTGTGTCCAGATTTCTGTGGGTGTATAAGTAGGGAATAGGGTACATCAAACATGTTCTGAGCAGAGGCCATTGCCTAGTGAATGCTCTAATTAAAGGAGACATTAAGTGGGCTCCAGGCCAGGAGCAGGATGCAGTTCGTTCGTGCCCGAGGAGAGCTGCCAAGCAGTTAGCTTCTTTCCTGGACTGGCTAGTCCTGCTAGCCTCCTTCTAATGTGGCATTCAACTCAACTACAGACAAAAGCCGTAGTTCTTCTTTCAGCTGGTAGGTGTCACTATGGGCAAGAAAGTCCAGTAGCTACAGGGCCTTCTCCTGGTTTTCCTTCACCCTCTAAGAAGCATAATGGATGGTGTCATCTCACTTTTTTCACGCAGTTGTACTCACCTTCTGAAAACAGAAATGCCCTCTGATTCCCCACAAAGCTGTTCTGTGGCCTGGGAATCAACATACCAAGAAGTTACCACCGATCATACCAAGAACATACCACCGATCTTCGTTCCAAAACTTGGGAAAGGTAGGGTGATGGGATGTGATAGACGGTTTGGCACAATGAGAGGATGCGGGGACAAAGGAGCGAATAAGCAGCCCATCCTGGGGCATTCCGTGTATAAATGCTTTTATGCGAATGCCCGAAGTCTACGAGCAAAGGTGGGAGAACTGGAATGTCTGGTGACAAGGGAAAATATTGACATAGTGGGCATAACGGAAACCTGGTGGAATGCGGAGAATCAGTGGGATACCGCAATCCCGGGCTATAAACTCTACAGGAGGGACAGGCAGGGGCGTGTTGGAGGTGGGGTGGCCCTTTATGTTAAGGAAGGGATAGAATCCAGCAAAGTAGAGATTGAAGGTGGGTCCGACTCCACCGTAGAATCTCTGTGGGTTAAATTACCAGGCTTGTGCAGCAATGTAATACTGGGGGCGTGCTATCGTCCTCCAGACCAGAAATCTGATGGGGACCTTGAAATGAGGAAACAGATCAGGGAGGTGACAAGGAAGGACAGGGTTGTAATCATGGGGGACTTCAATTATCCTCATATTGACTGGGTCAATTTGTGTTCTGGTCACGATAAGGAAACCGGATTTCTTGACGTGCTGAATGACTGTGGCTTAGATCAGCTAGTCAAGGAGCCCACCAGAGGACAGGTGACTCTGGATTTAATTTTGTGCGGTACGCAGGACCTGGTTAGAGATGTAAACGTTACTGAGCCATTGGGGAACAGTGATCATGCTGCGATCCGTTTTGATGTGCACGTTGGGGGAAGAATACCAAGCAAATCTCTAACAAAAACCCTTGACTTCCGACGGGCGGACTTCCCTCAAATGAGGAGGCTGGTTAGAAGGAGGTTGAAAGGGAGGGTAAAAAGAGTCCAGTCTCTCCAGAGTGCATGGAGGCTGCTTAAAACAACAGTAATAGAGGCCCAGCAGAGGTGTATACCGCAAAGAAAGAAGGGTTCCACTAAATCCAGGAGAGTGCCCGCATGGCTAACCAGCCAAGTTAGAGAGGCTGTGAAGGGCAAGGAAGCTTCCTTCCGTAAATGGAAGTCTTGCCCTAATGAAGAGAATAAAAAGGAACATAAACTGTGGCAAAAGAAATGTAAGAAGGTGATAGGGGAGGCCAAGCGAGACTATGAGGAACGCATGGCCAGCAACATTAAGGGGAATAATAAAAGCTTCTTCAAATATGTTAGAAGCAGGAAACCCGCCAGAGAAGCGGTTGGCCCTCTGGATGGTGAGGGAGGGAAAGGGGAGATAAAAGGAGACTTAGAGATGGCAGAGAAATTAAATGAGTTCTTTGCATCTGTCTTCACGGCTGAAGACCTCGGGCAGATACCGCTGCCCGAACGGCCCCTCCTGACCGAGGAGTTAAGTCAGATAGAGGTTAAAAGAGAAGATGTTTCAGACCTCATTGATAAATTAAAGATCAATAAGTCACCGGGCCCTGATGGCATACACCCAAGGGTTATTAAGGAATTGAAGAATGAAGTTGCAGATCTCTTGACTAAGGTATGCAACTTGTCCCTCAAAACAGCCACGGTACCAGAAGATTGGAGGATAGCAAATGTCACGCCTATTTTTAAAAAGGGAAAGAGGGGGGACCCGGGAAACTATAGGCCGGTCAGCCTAACATCCATACCGGGTAAGATGGTGGAATGCCTCATCAAAGATAGGATCTCAAAACACATAGACGAACAGGCCTTGCTGAGGGAGAGTCAGCATGGCTTCTGTAAGGGTAAGTCTTGCCTAACAAACCTGTTAGAATTCTTTGAAAAGGTCAACAGGCATGTGGATGCGGGAGAACCCGTGGACATTATATATCTGGACTTTCAGAAGGCATTTGACACGGTCCCTCACCAAAGGCTACTGAAAAAACTCCACAGTCAGGGAATTAGAGGACAGGTCCTCTCGTGGATTGAGAACTGGTTGGAGGCCAGGAAGCAGAGAGTGGGTGTCAATGGGCAATTTTCACAATGGAGAGAGGTGAAAAGCGGTGTGCCCCAAGGATCTGTCCTGGGACCGGTGCTTTTCAACCTCTTCATAAATGACCTGGAGACAGGGTTGAGCAGTGAAGTGGCTAAGTTTGCAGACGACACCAAACTTTTCCGAGTGGTAAAGACCAGAAGTGATTGTGAGGAGCTCCAGAAGGATCTCTCCAGACTGGCAGAATGGGCAGCAAAATGGCAGATGCGCTTCAATGTCAGTAAGTGTAAAGTCATGCACATTGGGGCAAAAAATCAAAACTTTAGATATAGGCTGATGGGTTCTGAGCTGTCTGTGACAGATCAGGAGAGAGATCTTGGGGTGGTGGTGGACAGGTCGATGAAAGTGTCGACCCAATGTGCGGCGGCAGTGAAGAAGGCCAATTCTATGCTTGGGATCATTAGGAAGGGTATTGAGAACAAAACGGCTAATATTATAATGCCGTTGTACAAATCGATGGTAAGGCCACACCTGGAGTATTGTGTCCAGTTCTGGTCGCCGCATCTCAAAAAAGACATAGTGGAAATGGAAAAGGTGCAAAAGAGAGCGACTAAGCTGATTACGGGGCTGGGGCACCTTCCTTATGAGGAAAGGCTACGGCGTTTGGGCCTCTTCAGCCTAGAAAAGAGACGCTTGAGGGGGGACATGATTGAGACATACAAAATTATGCAGGGGATGGACAGAGTGGATAGGGAGATGCTCTTTACACTCTCACATAATACCAGAACCAGGGGACATCCACTAAAATTGAGTGTTGGGCGGGTTAGGACAGACAAAAGAAAATATTTCTTTACTCAGCGCGTGGTCGGTCTGTGGAACTCCTTGCCACAGGATGTGGTGCTGGCGTCTAGCCTAGACGCCTTTAAAAGGGGATTGGACGAGTTTCTGGAGGAAAAATCCATTATGGGGTACAAGCCATGATGTGTATGCGCAACCTCCTGATTTTAGGAATGGGTTAAGTCAGAATGCCAGATGTAGGGGAGAGCACCAGGACGAGGTCTCTTGTTATCTGGTGTGCTCCCTGGGGCATTTGGTGGGCCGCTGTGAGATACAGGAAGCTGGACTAGATGGGCCTATGGCCTGATCCAGTGGGGCTGTTCTTATGTTCTTATGTAAAACTTGGCAGCCTCTGTTTCTGAGAATCCCAGGCTATCATAATATTTTGTTTGTTTTTAAGAGTTATATCCTGCCTTTGCTTGTTGAAACAAGTTCAGAACACCTAACAAAGCAGTCTCCGTCAATAAATGCCAATTAAAAACTGCAATAGAGAACTAGATCGTTAGTTGACTAGTGAAGGCTTAGGAAATGGAAATAGCTGCTAATATATGAAACCTGCTGTATCTCCCTGGGAGAGACCCAAAGATGAGATGCTGCACCTGTGTTGCAGGCAGAAAATCCCAGGTTCAGACCCTGGCAGCTTCTCTAGGTAAGGGCTAGGAAAGACCTTGAGGACTCTGGAGAGCTGCTGCCAGGCATTGAAGGCAGACTTGAGTACTGATTGAGATGGGCCAAAGGTCTGACTCAGCAGTGTTGCATGCTGTGCTTTCAGCAGCCCCCTGAATCACCCTTGCTGCACACCATGCACACAGATCTGAGTAAGGCTGCAAACCTAACCCATTTTCCAGCACTGTCATAAGGGCAATGCAGCTCCGAGGTAAAGGAACAAACATTCCCTTACTTTGAGGAGGCCTCTGTGAGTGACACCCAACTGCAGGATGCAGCACACGTCCCATTGGCACCACTATGCCAGTGCTGGAAAGGATTGTGCCCTAAGTGTACACAGATGGTTGATGCACACATGCATACAGCAGTGCCCAAAACTGTTACCCTCCTTTGGGACTAGGTCTAGTACCCGAGTTTAAGATGAACACATGTAGGGCCATTCACACAACACGTATGTGCAGGCAGCTGGAGACAGCACTATGGTGACGTGCATGGTTGAGAAGAGAATTGACACTGCAGTGGCTGCGGGCTACAAGGAGAGGTGGGTACCATCTATCCAGCATCATCTCTTTGTTACCTGCAGCAAGAGTTGCTTCTTTGCAATGGGATTGGTCCATGTGGCTGCATCACAACCTCACCAGACCCTCATTAGTGTTTGGCATGTTACGTAAATGAAATTTAAATTTCAGTTAAAATGTTGCTGTTTGTAATTAGAAGGGAACACAAATGAAGCTGTGCCGTTTACACAGATTGCGCTGGTATGAAGAAACAGGTTTCGGCCTTGGCATCTCGAATTGAAAAAATGTCAGGCAGCCCTGGGAAAGATCCCTGCTTGCAGCCGTACAGAGCTGATGCCGAAGTGCACCAATGAATCATTGGTCTGAGGCAGGATAAAGTCACTTCATGTGTTAGTGTGTTGATGAGATTGCATTTAATTAGACTGCAAAGCAAGTCTGCTTCCCAAAAATCAACACCAGCAAAATCAACACCAATCTGTTCCCAAACCAGTTAACCTTTGAACTTTTCAAGGATGTGCAAAAACAAAATCTTTGGGAAGAATTCTCTTTGTCAATCTCTCTTATCAGCCCTGAGCAGTGCACTTCTTCAGAAAATTGATCTGTCTCCTTCTGACTGCTTTTACTGGTGCCTTGCGATTAAAAATACCAAGTTCTCCATTTCCAGTGAAGGATGCCAAAATGTTGTACATGTGCATTTACATTTACTGACATGCTGCATTATAGAATTGGTAGTTCTGAGGCTCTATGAATGGTGTTCTTGTGAATCCATGTTTCACTCGCTGTTACGCTACATCATGGATTTTATTGTCTCAAAGCTGTTTTAGCATGTTTTTGTCTTGTAAACATAAGGATGACTACATAAGTATGGACAAGATTTTTTTTTTTTTGTATTGGCAACCTTCAGTCTCGAAAGACTGTGGTATCGCGCTCTGAAAGGTGGTTCTGGCACAGCGTCTAGTGTGGCTGAAAAGGCCAATCCGGGAGTGACAATCCCTTCCACACCGGGAGCAAGTGCAGTCTGTCCCTGGTCTGTCTCCCTGGCTATGGGGCTTCCTTCTCTGCCTCTTTGCCTCAGACTGTTGGCCAAGTGTCTCTTCAAACTGGGAAAGGCCATGCTGCACAGCCTGCCTCCAAGCGGGCCGCTCAGAGGCCAGGGTTTCCCACTTGTGGAGGTCCACTCCTAAGGCCTTCAGATCCCTCTTGCAGATGTCCTTGTATCGCAGCTGTGGTCTACCTGTAGGGCGCTTTCCTTGCACGAGTTCCCCATAGAGGAGATCCTTTGGGATCCGCCCATCATCCATTACAGAAGCTGTTTGTGGGCAAAAGTGTTAAAATATCAGATGGGAGACAATCCCAGAACCATAGGTAAACTGCTGTAAGCTTCTTTGAGATCATGTGGAGTATAGGTATAAAAAATAAATATACACATGTACCCAGACAAATTGCTCAGGATGAGGACTGAAACCTGGAGCAGAAGTTAGAGTGAGCCAGGCACCTTGTTGGTTCCTCAGGCCACCTGGGCTAAAGAGCAGCAGTGCTGGTTCTGGTTGTGAGACGGGTGGTGTTGCTGGGAGGAAGTAACCTGAGCCCATCTGTCAAGGTTCCTCATCCACAACTGCCAGTGCATTGCATGTAGGCAGCCAGTAGACCTACCACTGAATCCTGCCCAGTGTAAAATTCATGGTGAGTGCTAAGAGCCCCACTCATCTGTAGGGAACCTAAAAGAATTTCATTGAGATCAGCAAAATTTGTCTGGGGAAAGGAAACAAAACCTGGTTAGTGGCACAGGAGTACAGAGTTAAGTCCTTTTCCTCCTGCACTGAGGTCCTAATCCAAATTCCCCCCCCCAGCCGCTTTTTGAGGAAGGGGGGAAAAATCAGGAGTTGATTGTATGCGGCTGCCTTGTACCAGGTCAAGCCATTTGCCCATCTAGGTCAGGACTGTCTGTCTGTGTTTTCCGACAGAGGCCCTTTCCCAGCCTTTCCTGGAAGAGGGCAGAGGCTGAACCTGAGGTCTTCTGCATGCAAAGCAGATGCTCTTCCATTGAGTGACAATCCTGAGTTCCACAGAGTGAAAGAGCTCCCACAATGCCCCTTATTTGGCCAGAGTTGTTATCTCCGGCCAGAGTCAGGCAGCCTCAAGATCTCTTCCTTATGGAGATGCAGGGGATGTTTTCCACTGTGCAGAAACTCAAGACATGCAGGACCCTGAAGCAGACCACAGATGAGGAGGCTGAAATGTTGCTTGAGACACTGCTGATGATAATGAACCCACTGAATACATTTGACCTCATCTGGGTTGAGGGCTTTGCTTACCCAGGAATAATGGATAGAAGGTAATTGGGTAAGATGCCAGACCAGAATCTCTTTCTTTTCTTGATCTGGGATGTCCTTGGTAGAACACTGAAGCCAAGATTCACTGAAATTTGAAAGGAACATGGAATTTTGGAAAGGAACATGGAACATGGAAAAATCCATTACGGGGTACAAGCCATGATGTGTATGCGCAACCTCCTGATTTTAGAAATGGGTTATGTCAGAATGCCAGATGCAAGGGAGGGCACCAGGATGAGGTCTCTTGTTATCTGGTGTGCTCCCTGGGGCATTTGGTGGGCCGCTGTGAGATACAGGAAGCTGGACTAGATGGGCCTTTGGCCTGAACCAGTGGGGCTGTTCTTATGTTCTTAACTACAATTCCCAGGAGGCCTTGCAGGTCTCTTGTTATCAGGTGTGCTCCCTGGGGCATTTGGTGGGCCGCTGTGAGATACAGGAAGCTGGACTAGATGGGCCTATGGCCTGAACCAGTGGGGCTGTTCTTATGTTCTTAACTACAATTCCCAGGAGGCCTTGCAGGTCTCTTGTTATCAGGTGTGCTCCCTGGGGCATTTGGTGGGCCGCTGTGAGATACAGGAAGCTGGACTAGATGGGCCTATGGCCTGATCCAGTGGGGCTGTTCTTATGTTCTTATGAATTTGTCTTGAGATTTCAGAAAGTGAATTTAATTCTTTGGGTGAAGGACAAAGCTATTATGAATACTTGTTCCATATGGACTCAACACTTTAATGTGTATGTGAACAACGCAGGAAAAAATAAGAGAAGGGGGATATATTTAGAAATCCATAGCAGCGCCTACCAGGCAGCCCATACCAGGCAGCTATTTCAGAAATGGCCTACGTACCAAACGAAGCAATCCAAGACGTGATGCAGTTTGGACGCTCTCAAGTGAACTTTGATTCAGCAAAGCAACAACTGGTTTGAATTAGAGAAATCCGTGCAATAGTTTTGTTGGTGCCAGATATAATCATGCTCCATTGTGGTTCATACTGTGCATAAAAATGGTGCTCGTTTCCAAGAGTGTAGCATTCCAAGCTACCCACCAAAAAGAATATGTATGGGGCCGTGCATGAATAAACAGCAAAACACAGAACAAATCCCAACCATCCCTAAATAACCAGTGCATGATGGTGTAGCTAGAGGGGGTGCAAAACACTAAGTTTTGCAGGAAGCCTCACCACAGCATACAAGCCGCCCCTCCCCCTACTCTTTGGAGCCATTCTAGGCAGGGGGAGAAAAACTGAGTGGAACACTTTGCTCTGAAGGCGAGAGGGAGGGGCCCCTTGCATGCTGTGGTGAGGCTCCCTGCAAAACTTAGTGCTTTGCACCCCCGCTAGCTATGGCACCTCCAGTGGGCATCCATTAAAAGAGAAGCCAGTGTGCTGTAGGGGACAGAATGTTGAACCGAGACCAGGGAGAGCTCATTCAACTCCTAGCTTAGCAATGAAGCTCACTGGGAGACCTAATTCTCAGCCTTATCTACTCCACATGCTTTAGCCTGTGGGGTGGGGGCAGTCTTGAGGCCTCTGGAGCAAGCCTCCACTATGACAGAGAATCTCCTCAGATCCGCACCAGATATTTTGCTGACTCAAATCAGAGGAGAGTAAAGGAGAGGGAATGGGACAAGGTAAGGAGTTAGGATTTGGTGCATGCCAGTGCCACCAAAATCCAGCCCTTCCTTCTCCCATTCCACCCCACCAGCTCCCCTCCACACCCAAAAAATCTGTCATTCCTGCCCTCCCTGTTTTGTTCCATCCACCCCCATCACACACCATAAGAACATAAGAACAGCCCCACTGGATCAGGCCATAGGCCCATCTAGTCCAGCTTCCTGTATCTCACAGCGGCCCACCAAATGCCCCAGGGAGCACACCAGATAACAAGAGACCTGCAAGGCCTCCTGGGAATTGTAGTTAAGAACATAAGAACAGCCCCACTGGATCAGGCCATAGGCCCATCTAGTCCAGCTTCCTGTATCTCACAGCGGCCCACCAAATGCCCCAGGGAGCACACCAGATAACAAGAGACCTGCAAGGCCTCCTGGGAATTGTAGTTAAGAACATAAGAACAGCCCCACTGGATCAGGCCATAGGCCCATCTAGTCCAGCTTCCTGTATCTCACAGCAGCCCACCAAATGCCCCAGGGAGCACAACAGATAACAAGAGACCTCATCCTGGTGCCCTCCCTTGTATCTGGCATTCTGACATAACCCATTTCTAAAATCAGGAGGTTGCGCATACACATCATGGCTTGTACCCCGTAATGGATTTTTCCTCCAGAAACTTGTCCAATCCCCTTTTAAAGGCGTCTAGGGTAGACGCCAGCACCACATCCTGTGGCAAGGAGTTCCACAGACCGACCACACGCTGAGTACAGAAATATTTTCTTTTGTCTGTCCTAACCCGCCCAACGCTCAATTTTAGTGGATGTCCCCTGGTTCTGGTATTATGTGAGAGTGTAAAAAGCATCTCCCTATCCACTCTGTCCATCCTCTGCATAATTTTGTATGTCTCAATCATGTCCCCCCTCAGGCGTCTCCTTTCTAGGCTGAAGAGGCCCAAACGCCGTAGCCTTTCCTCATAAGGAAGGTGCCCCAGCCCAGCAATCATCTTAGTCGCAGGTCAGGCAGACACCAGGGCAAAGAGGGGAAGGGCAGGAAAGGTGAGAGTCAACCAGAGCCTTCAAGAGGAATCTGGGTGCTGATGATGGGTGCTGATGATGAGGCTGGCTAGTGGTGGCTGAACAGCTGAGGCAGGGTAGTCAAGCCACGCTCAGGCTCTGATTTCTTCTCCAGTGAAGCCAACAGGGTCCCACTGGATGGCGAAGGAGCTCAGTGAAGCAACCCCCTTTCCGCCATCTAGACTCTGAGGCCCCACCTATGACTCTACTTTGGGGGATCATCTGTAGCCACGCCATTCCCACCTCTGGGAACCCTGTTGGTCAGTAAGGACCAACAGTAAGGACCTTTCACTAGGAATCCTTGCCCTTGTCCCGCCCAGGCTGGCGGAGGCATCCAAATACCTGACTGCACGTGCAGTCTCTTTCACAGCTTTAATGCACAATCTACGTGCATGATTTATCCCTGTCAACATATAAGAAGATACATTTGCTCACATAGATCTGTAAATCTGTATTTATTCATGCCATATGTATGGGCATAAAAATTAATTTGTTTCCGCCCATTTATAGGAACTTTTTCTTTTCAGAATAACTGAAGTGCCCCACAGAGTTTCATGGGTTGCTGCCCCAAAACCTTGTATTAAACGCTATTGATAACCACCTTGTTTTTGTAAGATGGGACCGAACTGAGGAACTGAAGAAAATAACTTGAAGTGTTTGAACTGAAGTAAATAAATAAAGGGGGGAAAAAGTTAACTGTGTTTGTTTTGCTGACTGAAGAGCAAGAAACGCCATTAAGCTTGCTGTCTTGTCTTGTCCTGAGGTTTTGTGCTTTTCATTTTGTTCGATTCACAAAATGTTTTTCATTTTGTTCGATTTGTATCTTTTAATTGACTTCTTTTTTGACTAGAGTGCAAAAATCTAAGTAAGCAAATTATATGGTTTAATAGTTGCATCTGCTTGAGACAGACCTGTAAGACCAGCATAAGAAAGACACTCTGAAAACACAGGCCTTTTACTGGAAGTCGAAACTCAATAAACCTCCCCAGGGCACCAATAAAAATGCGCAGTTCGAACAAGAGGCTGTTCAACAGGCGGCCGAATCTCATTATGTGCCTAGTACCCTGTGGAATTCACTGGACTTCATTTTAGAAATGTCAGACTTTTCTGTTGCTCAAAATGTTTCAGTTCCTCCTTAATGAGAAGTTTTATTTTCATAATGTGACCAATATATTTTATACATCCCAGCTCTTCTAAACAAATTATTAATTACACACACACACACGCACGCACACATCATTTTTAATGTATTACATTTTATTACGCTCTTCATCCAAGGAGTTCACCCAGCTTGCTTTCGTCCTCCAGAAATGTGTATCTCAAAAGCTGGCACTCCTACACGCACTGCAGATGTGTATCAGTTTTTGAATCCTTTAACACAGTACAATGATAACTTCATTTCAATGGAACTTGTTATCAAGGAATGTACTTAGGATCGCAGTGCAAAGAGCATGTTTCTGAACTACAAACATTGATATTGGATCCCCACTGGATCAGGCCAAAGGCCCATCTAGTCCAGCTTCTTGTATCTCACAGTGGCCCACCAAATACCCCAGGGAGCACACAAGACAACAGGCACAACCTGCGTCCTGGTGCCCTCCCCTGCATCTGGCAATCAGAGGCAGCCTACCTCTACCATGCGCATACCTACCAAGACTTGTAACCTGTGATGAACGTTTCCTGCAGAAATTTGTCCAATCCCCTCTTAAAGGCATCCAGGCAAGATGCCATAACTACTTCTTGGGGCAAAGAGTTCCACAAACCAACCACATGCTGGGTAAAGAAATATTTTCTTCTGCCTGTCCTTACTCTCCCAACACTCAGCTTTTGTGGATGTCCCCTGGTTCTGGTGTTATGCAAGAGGGAAAAGAGCATCTCTCTATCCACTCTGTCCATCCCTTGCATAATTTTGTATGTCTCAATCATGTCCCCCCTCAGGCGTCTCTTTTCTAGGCTGAAGAGGCCCAAACGCTATAGCCTTTCCTCATAGGGAAGGTGCCGCAGCCCAGCATTCATTTTTGTTGCTCTTTTTTGCACCTTTTCCATCTCCACTGTATCATTTTTGAGATGTGGCGACCAGAACTGCACGCAATACTCCAGGTGTGGCCTAACCATCGATTTGTACAATGGCATTACGGTATTAGCTGTCTTATTCTCAATGCCTTTCCCAATGATCCCAAGCATGGAATTAGCCTTCTTTACTGCCGCCGCGCATTGGGTCAACACTTTCATCGAACTGTCCACCACCACCCCAAGTTGTTCTTATCCCCCCCAAAGAATCCAGTTTGATGAGAATGAACCCTTTTAATATATCATTCACATCTAGCACCATTCATTGGAACTATCATTAGATTACATAAATCTGACTCAATTGTATAAGTTTTAACACATGCATCCGTTAAACAACTAAACACTGTAGGCCTAATTTCCAAGAGTCCCTGGAAAGAGAAAACGATGGTTAAATCAGGTTAACCGATCTTATGCACATTCACTCAGAAGCAATTCCAATTTTGACCATAGAGGGACTCCTTCTGTACATAGAATTGCAGCTATAGAGTCTATAGTACAGATATGAGATAGGAGGAAGCCACCATTTATTTTTGTGTTGTCAGGTTATCTTTGAATTTGCCTTCATCTGCAAAGGAGGACTTCATCCCTCCTTTGCAGATGGAAAGATTTAATTCTCATTCTCCCATATACTGTTTGAGACACACTGCAGTTTCCTATTTTGTTTCCAAATGGGAAACTTGTTTGAGCAAACCATAGTTAACAAACCCAGGTATCAGACTATGGTTTGATCCTGGTTTGCTATCCTAGTTTGTTATCTAACTAAAGTATGAACAAACCATAGTGTCCTGCATTTGGACGAAACAGGAAGCTATGTTTTTCCCTGAACTATAAACTGAGGCTTTAAATCTCCTCCCCTTGCAGAAAAAGAAGGGATAGAAGGAACGTCAGCCTCATCACAGCTTGCGTATGTAACACTAACCATGCCTTCATTTAATGTGAAACCACACAGGAGAAAAAAAAACCCCATCAAATTGTAAAGTCCTCCATATACATGGCATTCTTGCAGCTGCTCGAAATTGAGGCCAATTCAGTAATTCGTGTAACCTAAAACAGTGTTTTTTCCTGCCCCATTAATCTCATCCTACTTTTCCAAACAGATTGTTTATAAAACCTATTTATAGCTCTGGATTTACTACAGGTGTTCTGGATTTACTACAGGTGCTCTGGATTTACTAATGATTTTGTAGCCCGGTGCCAAGCTTAGGGGCCCTAATCGTTAAGGCCCTGCTTGTAGTCACAGACGTCTTAGCCTCTTCTAAGAGGGTAGTTGAAAGCAGGACTTAAATTACCACCTGCAACTGGTGTGTGGGCTGATTTAGGGTGAATGGCTCCCCCACATGGTACCTTGGGCAAGGTGAGTCGAAAACAGCCTTTGGAATTAGGCCTGGAAGCAAACAGGCGACCAGTGCAGTTGATTTAGTCAAGTATGCATTCTCTCACTGCTCTTCCACTGAGCAAATTGGAGTGATGCTCAGTGCCCTCCAAGCAGCTCAGCCACACATCCATGGTTCCCAGCTGCTGAGTTTAGGCACAAGGGCCACACTGTGCTCTGAGCCAAATATCTGCAAGCAGCATTAAAAGCACCCATGGCGGGTAATGTGTGTTTTGTCATGTTCTCCAATATGATCCTGCTGGATAGATTGTCGGCAGCGCTAGCCATTTAAGCATGGCATGCACTGAATGATTGAGCAGGGCCGTTAATTAAAGGAGGGCTCTGAGTCACATTTGCTAACGTTTTTCCACCGCCATAGAAGTCATTGAGCAAATAATCTACGTGTGAAAACTGGCATGATATTTGTTTGGAATTATTTGCTACCTACCTCTTAAAAATTTAGACAGCAAATTTGCAGTGTGTGCTGTGCAGTCATAATAGGTGGGTTCCTGCCAAAAATCCTGTGGAATAAATCACTGGGATTCCCCCTCCCCATTTTACAGATGAGGAGTGAAGGACAAGAGCTGTTTGATTGCCTGAAACCACAACACAGGTGGCAGTGTGACCCAGAATGCTCTGTGATGCTGCCTTAGGTCAGCCACATCTGCGCTACAAAAAAAAAAGTCCAAAACCCTTACCATGTTCTTTATGCACTGCCATGAAACCTGGAAGTCCTGCAGTACAAGAGGACTACGGTAAGGAGGGGTATGATCTGCTTCTCAGGTATGGGAACTCGGGTCAAGTGATTCAAGTCTGAGTCGCAAAAACGTGTTTTTTGCTGATTTGTGTCCACTGGAGTCAGGCGTGTCAATGACTCCGGCGCTGACTCGAGTCTGAGGCCACTGACTGGGAAAGGAATCCCCACGTGTGCAAACGCGAGTCTTTTTGTGTCTGGGTGTGCTTGCTTGTTTTGTTTGGGGCATGGAAGACCTCATGGGGCTATCATTCAGACTGAGTGAGCAGCAGGGAAGTTCCAACCAGGAGGCAGGGAATGTTTTGGTTTTGCATGGAGCAGGAAGCAGGGGGAGGGAGGCAGGAGCAGGCTCTCTTGTCCATCTCTGAAGGAACCAAGGATCATTGAATGAAGGTTTTTACCCTGGACAAGTGAGGGAAGAAGGCAGGGGGGGGGAGGAGGCGGTTCCTAGCCATCCTGGAGAAATGGCACAGCTCCAGCATGCTCATTGAATGACCAGCCTCAATGGGACTATTTCTGAGTAGAGCTGCAAAGATTGGGTCCATATTGGTAAGCCTCCCAGCTGCTGTGCCTCCTCCCTCTTGCCACTTTTCTCCCCACTCTCACGCAGTCTGTCCCACCCCTCCCTCCTTGTTTGCAGATGGGATCGGGACAGCAGGGGAGTGTTTCAAGAGAACTCCAACACACACACACACTGCAGCAGCAGCTCTGTTTTTTTTCTGCAGAGCCGCAGCTAACTTTTTAATGGAAAAGACTCGGGACTCGAGTTTTTTAGAGTTGCCAAAACACTCTGGGCAACTTGGAAAGTCTGCCTGTTAGGACCCGTTTTTGAGTTAAAGGGGGCAGAGACTCAAGTCAAGCTGCACTGGATTTGCCCATCTCTGCTGCTTCTCGTTTAAGCAAGCAGGATACAGATGATTGTGTCTAGCGTTGGCGGCAGGTTGGAGGGATGTAGCCAAGGCATCTGGCAACTGGGGGCACAAAAATTTTTAGCAACTTCCCTCTGGATGCCAGAAGTGTCTTTCAAAGGCCTCCAAAATGCCTCTTAAAGATAAAAACTGGAAGTGCCTATCGGTAGACTCCAGAAGACCCTCTAAAGCCCAGGGAGGGTATGTGCTGCCTCCACACACTTCAGAAGGCCTCAGAGGACCTTTTGGAGGCCTCCAGTAGGCACTTCTGGTTTTCAGTGAAAACTGAAAGTGCCTTTTGGAGACCTCTAAGAGCTGCAATGCTCGTCGTCTTCCAGAAACCTGCATCAGAAGGGAAGCAGACACTGCCTGGTCATCCTAGCATGCATCTGGCCTGGTTTGTTCCATCTTGGTTCAGCAGGATGCCTCAGTCAGGCCCCAGCCAGATGTGGGTTAACCTAAATGGACTATTCCCAGGGTTTTATACAGCTGTCTGACGGGGGTCTTAACACAGACCTCCAAAAGTTTTCAGCCTCTGAACCCCTATTATTTGAGTTGACAGGTAAATTTTAAATAATTAGCAACCCCTGCTAAAGAGGTACCTTTCAAAGTGGTGCACTCTTCTGTTTAGCAGGGGGAGAGCAACTGTCCCTCTTCATCCCAGCGTGGTGCTTGCCATCCCGTACTGGTATCTCTTCTGTATTTTTTTTTAACAACATGAGCCCTTTGGGGACAGGGAACCATTTATTGATTTGTTTTGCTATGTGAACCACTTTGTGAAAATCCTTTTTGTTGAAAAGTGGTATACAAAAATTTATTAATAATATATCTTTTTAAATAATTATTATTATGAATGATAATAAGTCACAACATAGGGTAATATAATAAAAAGCATATCATAATAAGATAGTCACAATAATAAAGTCCCAATATGTTGGCTTTATTCTTTTCTAATGGAATAATCCAGCCATTTTCAACCACTGTACCATGGCACACTGATGCGCCGCGAATGGTCTGCAGGTGTGCTGTGGAAGTTTGAGGGAGGGTCATTTATTAGTAGGGCCATTGGGGAATGTGAGCGACCCCCCCACCACCACCAACAGCATGCTGTGCCGTGTCAATTGTCAAAAAACCGAAGGTGTGCTTTGACAATTTTTGTAAATTGTCAGTGTGCCATGAGCCGAAAAAGGTTGAAAATCCCCGGAATGTTCTACCCCTAATGTCCCTGAGCTTCTGGAGTTACATTCTAGGCTATGAATGTAACAAAGTAAGATAACAGATTTGAACAGGAAACTCTCACTCATGCTCTAATGAAGAAAAATCTACACACCCTCATGGCCCTTCTATTTGAGCATAGTTAGCAGTTTGTCCTTTGCTTTGAAGGAAGGGCGCCTGAGCTGGCCAGCCTAGTGACTGTCTGTGCACATAAATCCCTGCTTACAGAGTAGCCTCTGACACAGTCCTGACACTTCGAATACTGTTAGCGTCTCCATGGGAAAGGCTGCAAGTGGCGGTTTTATCACTTTGACAGCCAGCAAGGCAAGACTTCCGAGGAGGTTTAGTGGAATTCTCCCTAACAAATGAGCGCTGCCTTGTTTTTTTTTAACACTCTTGCAGACGCTTTCATCTGTCAGCAAGTAACCAGAGAGATTGTACTGCCTTGTACTGTATGCAGATTTTATACCAGGAACCCAATTTGGAGCCGCTTCTCTCCATCTCTCCATGTTGGCAAAAGTGTCATCATTCACCCTTAGAAGTGAAATGGTGTCTGTAATGGAAGCCCCATGGCCTTCTCCCATATGAATCTGCCCATGCATTGCATTCATCATGGTGGGAGGGGGTGCTGGCATTGCCTGAGATTTGACTAGAGGGGATGTGGGTCAATCTTCTGAGCAGCTTCTGGTTTTGGATTTTCATTATTGTTTTAATTGCTTTGAAGGGAGGGCACCAGGTTGCAAGTCTCTTGTGGTCTTGGGTGCTCCCTGAGGCATCTGGTGGACCACAAGAAGCTGGATTAGATGGGCCTTTGGCCTGATCAAGCAGGGCTCTTCTTACCTTCTTAAGTTATATTGCTGATTGCCATGGTTGTCCCTTCAGCGATAGACAGAAGGATGGAAATTACAAGCTGGAAGTGACATCGCAAGAGACGAAGGCCATAGAGAAGACCATAGAGATCAGTGTACCGTGAATTAAAATGTTGAAAATCACTGCCCTAGACCAACATGCCAGGTACTTTGCTGACTCCATTCTCACTAACTACTGTTGGAAACAGACTGATCCAGCATGTCAATTCTTGTGTTCCGAACAACACAGCTGAAAGAGAACTGAGTGGAACTAGCTCAGCCTGAGTATGTCGGCCAGTATATTCTGCAGAGTTCAGAACCAATCACCTCTCGGTTTTTGCTGATGCTCACATCTTGGTAAACACAATGTGTGTTTTTAAATAAGGTCAACAGGCATGTGGATGCGGGAGAACCCGTGGACATTATATATCTGGACTTTCAGAAGGCGTTTGACACGGTCCCTCACCAAAGGGTACTGAAAAAACTCCACAGTCAGGGAATTAGAGGACAGGTCCTCTCGTGGATTGAGAACTGGTTGGAGGCCAGGAAGCAGAGAGTGGGTGTCAATGGGCAATTTTCACAATGGAGAGAGGTGAAAAGCGGTGTGCCCCAAGGATCTGTCCTGGGACTGGTGCTTTTCAACCTCTTCATAAATGACCTGGAGACAGGGTTGAGCAGTGAAGTGGCTAAGTTTGCAGACGACACCAAACTTTTCCGAGTGGTAAAGACCAGAAGTGATTGTGAGGAGCTCCAGAAGGATCTCTCCAGACTGGCAGAATGGGCAGCAAAATGGCAGATGCGCTTCAATGTCAGTAAGTGTAAAGTCATGTACATTGGGGCAAAAAATCAAAACTTTAGATATAGGCTGATGGGTTCTGAGCTGTCTGTGACAGATCAGGAGAGAGATCTTGGGGTGGTGGTGGACAGGTCGATGAAAGTGTCGACCCAATGTGCGGCGGCAGTGAAGAAGGCCAATTCTATGCTTGGGATCATTAGGAAGGGTATTGAGAACAAAACAGCTAGTATTATAATGTCGTTGTACAAATCTATTGTAAGGCCACACCTGGAGTATTGTGTCCAGTTCTGGTCGCCGCATCTCAAAAAAGACATAGTGGAAATGGAAAAGGTGCAAAAGAGAGCGACTAAGATGATTACGGGGCTGGGGCAGCTTCCTTATGAGGAAAGGCTACGGCGTTTGGGCCTCTTCAGCCTAGAAAAGAGACGCTTGAGGGGGGACATGATTGAGACATACAAAATTATGCAGGGAATGGACAGAGTGGATAGGGAGATGCTCTTTACACTCTCACATAATACCAGAACCAGGGGACATCCACTAAAATTGAGTGTTGGGCGGGTTAGGACAGACAAAAGAAAATATTTCTTTACTCAGCGTGTGGTCGGTCTGTGGAACTCCTTGCCACAGGATGTGGTGCTGGCATCTAGCCTAGACGCCTTTAAAAGGGGATTGGACAAGTTTCTGGAGGAAAAATCCATTATGGGGTACAAGTCATGATGTGTATGCGCAACCTCCTGATTTTAGAAATGGGTTAAGTCAGAATGCCAGATGCAGGGGAGGGCACCAGGATGAGGTCTCTTGTTGTCTGGTGTGCTCCCTGGGGCATTTGGTGGGCCGCTGTGAGATACAGGAAGCTGGACTAGATGGGCCTATGGCCTGATCCAGTGGGGCTGTTCTTATGTTCTTATGTGTGTATTGGGGGGGGGGGATTATGACAGTGCACAGTAAAGATGATCACCTGTTCTCCAGCTTGCAAGGAGACAGCCTCATCAGAAGAAACACATTACATCCTGAACACTAATAAATGAATCCTTTGAATCCTTTATAGAAACAATGTGGCAAAAGCCCACTCCTCCGCTTTTAGACCTCTAACTGAAACCAGACTTGGGTGTAAGGTTCCAGGTAGAAGCTGCTTCTCCCAAGAAAAGCAACGAGAGAGGCATACAGTGTTTTTCTGTCCATCCTGGATTGGAGCTGCTGTCCCAAGGTACAGGCTTTCCTCTTCCTGTTGTACATCTAACCCACAGAAAGGAAGCAGAAGCTGTTATTGCTACAGCGAGCCTGGGGGATTGATAGCATAAGGCTGTTTGCATTGGATCTGAAGCCCAATGTTATCGGAAAAGCAGACACAGCTTGAACAACCTTCACGTCTGGGCTAAGGGACCTTGCCAAATTCTTTGCTGTGAAAAAAAGAAGCTGTGAGTTTAGTGGAGAAAGGAGAGATGAAGGAAGTTCAACTTCTGGGTCTGGTTGGCAGGGAGGCAGCCAAACATGACAGCGGTCTGACGCCAGGAGAATCCAGCTTATCCTAAGTTGCAGGGATGACTCAGGGTCACGATTAAGGGGCAGCCTTAAAAAAAGATTGGTGACGGCAGCATGCTGCACACACAAACTTCCCTGTAAGAGTCTGAGTGCTGATCAGTGGCGTAGCTAGAAGGGGGGCAAAGCACTAAGTTTTGCAGGGAGCCTCACTGCACCATGCACCCTTCCCCTCCCCTTTGGAGCCATTCCCGGTGATGGAAGCAAGACGGAGGCATATGTCATTTGTGGTGAGGCTCCCTGCAAAACTTAGTGCTTTGCACCTCCTTTAGTTAAGGAGCTCAGTGCGAATGTTGGGCAGTCTGGAGTGAGGGCCCTCTATTGAGTTGAGTCGGCTGGTCACTCTGCTTGGAACTGTGTACCTAACTGCGCTTAATGCATTTGGGGGTAAAAAAACATCAACCTCGTCTTCAGTCACTCATCTGGTTCTTTGAGCACAAATTTTATTCTCTGATTTTGCACAGTATGCTCAAATTACTTTGGGGATAATGGACCGTGAGTGTGTGTGTGAATAATAATTAGGTTGAAATGTCAGCTGCCACAAGAATAAAATTTCTTGGACTATTCTTTTTTTTCCCTGTTTTATTTGATGAATTCTGTAGATCAGAGCACACTCCCAGTGTGAGCCCATTCAAGCCAGCTTCTATCCATCAGTGGGCAACCAAATTAACATAATGGTTTCAGTGGCAGACAGTGAGAAGACTGTACATGACAAAAGAGGCATTACAGCTCAATAGGCACAAAACTTGCACAGCTTAAAATGCACACCAGCCTGTATTCACAGAGTAAAGTAAAAGGGCCTAAATATGTATTTACCTCATAGCGGGTGCAACATTTTGCCCGAAATAACACACTCTGGGCTGCCAGTTTTAAGTGGAAATTGCTTGCACTGGAAAAATTGTCTTGAGGTCCATGGGACTGCTTTAGAGTAAGGATTTTGAGAGTTCAGTCTGTGTACTCCTTTGTACAAATAATTTTTTTTAAGCACTTGGGAGAGTCTTCTGCATTTTGAATGCAAAGAAGTCCCTAATCTGAGCTCCACTGAGCTGGCATTTATCACTCTTTTAGACTCATTGAGTAGCCATATTTCTACCCTTAACTTCCTCCACCTTCATGTACATGGGGGGGGGGGGTCATCCCATTTTACCCTGTGCTTCCTGGCAAATGAACTGGTGTCTCCCTGGTCCATATTCAATGCACTGCCTGCTGCCCTCTGGGCCAAGACAAAAACCTTTTGAAGGGCTAGTTTACGCAGTCACAGAATCTACTAGTAGCACCCACTTGGCTACAGCTCCTCCCATATCTGTGTGAAAGAGTCTCATGTTTCACGGCTAATGTGAACACAGCTACTTGACGTGCGGTTTTTCTACAGGCAGTACAGTTGGATCTTCTGTGGGGGGCTAGGTTCTAAAGTCAGCGTGTAAGACAAAAATGGCATACACAGTGGGTCCTTCTCATCCGCACGTTCAGAACTCCCAGACTGGACCCAATGCAGGTTCCAAACCTGCATCTGGAGGGCCACTTCTAGTCGAATCTAGGCCTCTGTGGCCTCCCGCAGTTCTTAAGTACAGGTATCCCCTGCTTTCTGACAGTTCGTTTTTTGACATTCTTTCGACGTTCTGCTCTTTCAACACATTTCAATTACACTTGGAAGTCATTCATTCAATGCTTGCTCTGCAGCCCTGCATGTCCCTGCAGCCCTTGCCTCCCCCCTGCCCCTGCACCTTAAGGGGAAAGAGGCCAGGGCCTTCAGGCTGGGGCGTCGCGACACCCCAGTTTGAAAACCACTGCCCAAAGGCATTAATGAGAGTCCATTTGCAGAAATCTTTGTGTGACAGCAGGAACTTGTAAGATAAAAAAGCTATTTGCAATTTGCTAGCTAAAAAAAAAATTTGAAACGACATCTGTAAGCTAAAAAAAAGACCAGGTTTTGCTTTCCAACCATTTCTGCTTTTCACCACAGCTCTGGTCCCTAACCTGTCAAATGAGTGGGGGACGCCTGTATCTGCGGGTTCAGTATCTGTAGAGGGTCCAGTGATCCCTGTGGATACCGAGGTCCAACCCTTGAAAACCCCTTAAATGACTTGCATTTAGGGGCCATGTTGTGCAAGAAGAAGAGTACTGTCTCATTAAAATTAAAAGCACACAATGTGAGAGGTGTGGGAACCAAGACCAAACGAAGGTACAGCAGATTCATGTCTCCCACTCACTTCAGGCATACAATCACTGAGTGAAATGGTGGGTGGAATAGCCTGCACTATTTAAACTGATTGCCAGGCTAGTGTAGATGCATTTGCATTAGCTAAATGTGTGTATGATGTGATGCCACTATACAGGGAACTCCTGCACCATCGCTCCCATTGTGCAGTATTCAAATATATCAGTCTCTCTCTCTCTCTCTCTCTCTCTCTCTCTCTCTCTCACACACACACACACACACACACACACACACACACACACACACACACACAAGCCTGAAGTGGGACAATCCAGAGAAAGCTTTACCCTATGACCCTACCAACTGGATAAACAAACTGACCAACATCTCTCCTTGAAACCTAGTCAGTGGCATAGCTAAAGGGGGTGCAAAGCACTACGTTTTGCAGGCACCTGAACCATGCGAGCAGACCCCCCCTCCCCTTTGGAGCCATTCAGGGCAGTGGGAGAAAAACAGAGGTGGAACGCCTGCATTTTGCTCCCACCACCCAGAATGGCTCCGAAAGGAAGGGACCACTTGCACGGCATGTTCCGGTGCCTGCAAAACTTAGTGCCTTGCACCCTCTCGAGCGAAGCCACTGAACCTAGTCACTCTTTACTATTTCCAGTTCTGGAAATAGTGATAGCTGAAGTACTTGTCCGGTATCACAGGCTGCTTCCTGAAACGACATAATATGTCAGTCATGGGCAAAGTGGATTGTATCAGCTATTGCTGCATGCCTATTTTTAATTTAATGGTCTGCTCTCTGCTCATGTTCCCTATTGAGCTTCTCCAACTATCTCTGTTTCTTCTCCCTCCCTGACCTCCCCTCTCCTCTCTCTCCTACATCCTCCTCTGCTGTTTGATGTGGCTGCCAGGGCTTGCTGTCATATTTCCAGAAGGCCTTCCATACCGTGCATGAAGCTATTCCTGGAGATTTTTTTTCCCCCTGACATGATATGATGTCTGAAGACTGTGTGAAAATCCCCAGGATTGCTTTCAGTACTCACCTGGAGATTGATGCAGATTCCTGGAGACTCTGGGTCCAATCCTGGATCATTTCTGTGCATGTGCACTACAGAAAACATGATGCCAGAGGCCGTCGCAAGCATCTGAAGGCTGGAACAGCTGCAAAGGCATCGGGTTGCAAGCCAAAACTTTCCTTTTCATCCCAGAAGTTGCCTTTCTCCACAATTTATTTGCAAAACACGGAGATGCAGAGGGACATTGATCTTGTAAGTCACTTTTATGAATGCAAAGTGGAATATAAATACATACAAGGAACAGGAACAACAACCCACACGATTTAGATGCCACATCAAAGGTTCTTGGAGCAAGTTTACAATTGCACATGTAAACGGAGTCATTTCAATGAATACTGACCACTTACCAAAAAAAGAAAGGGTGAACAGTCTGCACTCAAATACGGTTTTAATTATTCTCCATGAGGCTGCTAATTCTGAACAGAAGTTTACAAAGCAAGAACTGCTGTTATCATCTGCAAAGAGGTAAAAACAAAGGCTGGAATTGGTTTTCAGGGGCAACTGAAATCCTTTTCAGACAGTCGTGAACCTCCCCTGACTAATGTTCATAGGCTTGAAAAAGATGTGAGTACAAGATACCATATGATAGTAGCTCCAACAAGGTGGTGCCAATCCAGGAAAAGGACAGGGTGAAGGATTTTCTTCCCCTTCCCCCAAGGAAAGACCCAGGCCCCACATTGGGGCTTCTCAGGTCTGTGACAGCTATTTTGTTGGCTCCATGTCAGGCCGTTCAGCCCAACACGGAGGATAGGATCTGGTGGAGCAGGGCAATGCCGGTCCCACCCCCGTCCCGGGCAAGTTTCTCCTCCACCCCACTCTCCCCCACCCTGGAACCAGCCATGAAAACCAGCACTGCCACCCGGCAGTATGACTTACTTTCGAGAGCTCGCGCAGTGTCCTCCACCCAACGCTGGACCCAGCACCGACACTCCCTACTCTGAGGGTGCCATAGACATACTTTACAGCATGTTTACGACACCCAGTAGTAGCTCTGGAGCTCAGTGCTGGCTCTAGGGCCAATAGGATTAATGGTGCATAGTTCTGGTACTTTCAAAAGCACCCTCTGTTTTCCAGAAGTTACCCTGCACATGCCCAGTCTTGTCTGATCTCGGAAGCTAAGCAGGGTCAGGCCTGGTTAGTGCTTGGATGGGAGACCGCCTGGGAATACCGGGTGCTGAAGGCTTCTACCATAGTCTTTCGAGACTGAAGGTTGTCAACCAACCTGCCCCTTATAAACCTTGCAGCTCTATAGAGGAGGAGTTCATTCCTGACAAGGGCAAAATGATAGGGATTGATGGGCATCACTGTGACAACAGCAATCAACCCTTCCCCATCCAGGGACCAATCATGCTACCATTGAAATTGATCAGATGCAGAATTTAGGTTTAAGCCTAGGAAAGGTTGAGGGAACTTGGCATGTTCAGCCTGGAGAAGAGAAAGCTGTGAGGGGATGTAGCTCTCTTCAAATACCTCAAGGGCTGTCATATGGAAGAATAATTTATTCTCAGTTGTATCTGAAAGTAGAACTAGGACCAATGGGTGCAAACTGCAAGACAGGAGATTTCGATTAGACATCAGGAAAAGATTCCTGACGGTCAGGGCGGTTCGGCAGTGGAACAGATTGCCGAGAGAGGTGGTGGATTCTCCCTCACTAGAGATATTCAAGCAGAGGCTCAACAAGCACCTGTTGGAGATGCTCTAAGAGGATTTCCTGCCTAAGGCAGGCTCCATTGACTTCCAACTCAATGATTCTATGATTCTGTGGTTTAAAACAATAAAAATACTTAGCGCAGCAGTAAGTGTGGGCATAAACTTCTTGTGGGCCAGAGTCCTCTTTGCCTGCCATATAAAGTATGTCCTCAGCAGGTAAGACTGCATGTGTGTACTTGAGTACAGAAAGAAAGAAAAAGTTCTTCCAAGGTAAAACCTGAAGGTCAAGCAATGCAGAAGTTCACAGAAGGTGTAACACAATATTCATGCAGCACAAATGAATGTAGGGTCCAGTTAATGAATATAAGATCTGGGCCAATAAATGCAAGATCCAATTGGATGTGACCCACTCCTGACCAAATTTACCAATCACTACCAATTCAGCAGCTTCATGCTGGGGTATCCCATTGAAACCTCTTTGCAAAAGTAATAGCAACCTTGAAGGCTGCTATAGAATGTTCTGGGAGAGGGAAAGGCTCCCTCGGGCTCCCCTTTCTGTCTGTTACCATTTTTAATGTCTGATTTGTGCCTGTTGTATTATCTTGACTAGAGCTTGGTGTCCCTGGTTAATGTAAAACAGTAGGAGGGCATATTTTGAACAGATGGCATGTGAGAGGACATGCAAATGAACACACCTTGCAGAAAGCTAACAAACTATAAGGTCCCTCTGGATTAGAGCAGGAGGTCTGGTCTAGAGGGTAGAGCCTCCGTTTGCTTGAAGATAACAGCTGAAGGTCGCCAGTTCTAGGCTACCGGCACCGTGAACGGTGAGACCTTGAAGCAGCTGACAAGCCAAGCCGAGTTTTTCCATCTGCTCTTTGGCCGCCCTTCAAGTGAGATATGAAGGATTGTCAGCTTGCATGGGAGGAAACTGGAGGCCAGAATGTGATACCAGATCATAAAAGGATCCATCTGAAATGTTGTAGTTCTTGAAAGACAGAACCTTCTTCAATTGTAAAAATCCCTATAGGGATTTAGTATAGCCTGCCTGTGTAAACCGCCTTGAAATAAAGTCTGAGGAGAAATCTGAAGAACATGAAAGGCGGTATATAAATACCTGTATTATTATTCAGACTATGGTATCGCGCTCTGAATGTTGGTTCTGGAACAGAGTGTCCTCTCCAGTGTGCGAAGCCTGGGTAAAGTAGGTATGGAGGATAGGCTGTTACCCATGCAGCAAATCCCCCCTCTCCACGTTGCTGAAATGATCCAATGGAAAGGCAGAGGCCAATACGGTTGGTTCCAGCGGCGTCGCAGGAGTTGCCTGAACGTGACTGTGTTCAGCCATGAACTGCCTCAGGGACTCTGGCTCCGGATTTTGCCTCGAGGTTGACTCCTGAAGCCTTTTCCGTAACTGGATGTAGCCACAAGGCAGTGGAGGTTTGAGGTCAGAGTTTTCCTTCTCTCAGATGAGCTGCCTTCCCAGGCTGACGAGTCCCATCTACCCGGTGGTTGTTTAGTCGCCTCTTACGACAAGTACAGCCAAACTGAGGGCCTATTCTTATCCCCAGCCCCCAGGGGGTTGTTATTATTATTATTATTATTATTATTATTATTATTATTATTATTATTATTATTATTATTATTATTATTATTATATGGAAGATGTGGGCGTGAATTCATGATGACGGTGACATTTGAACCCAGGACTTCTGGGTGCTCTGAAAATTATAGTCTTTACATTATAGGCTTCCTGTTCATTAATCCTTTTGTTATGCCTGAAAGCTAGACAGTTAATTGGCTCCAATGGAAATTGGGAGCAGTAGCAAAGCGAGAGGGGTGCAAACACTAAGTTTTTCAAGGAGCCTCACTGCGCTGTGCAAGCGTCGCGTCCCCCCTTCAGAGCCATCCCGGGCCACACCTCTGTTTTGCTCTAGCAACCCAGAATGTCTCAAAGGGGAAGGGGACGGGACGTTTTCATAGTGCAGTGAGGCTCCTGCAAAACTTCGTGCTTTGCACCCCATCTAGCTACGCTACAGACTGGGAGATATTTCCTCAAAATGCAACTTCCAGACATGTCTATAATGGAGAAAAATACATGTTCGGACACCAAATTGACTTGACACGATAGCATAATGCTAACACACTTTTAGAACGTGATTTTCTCTTCCGTACACAAGCCTAATGTAGCTCAATGTGGAAGTTAAAAACACAGCAATTAAGATGTATTTTACACACCTTGGTGTGTAGACAATGTGTTGGGGGCCTGGTCACTGTCAGAGGTAAGGAAAAAAAAGAATTTACATATAAAATTTGAATAAATGTACATAAATTGTCTGTTGTCTTGTGTGCTCCCTGAAGCATTTGGTGGGCCACTGTGAGATACAGGAAGCTGGACTAGATGGGCCTTTGGCCTGATCCAGCAGGGCTCTTCTTATGTTCTTAAATTTACATAAATGAATATATTAGAGACAGAACTTATATGAATGAATGAATTTTCCTGCGGCAATGATGCACATGGGACAACCAGGGATGTTTAGAGAAAAGTTAGACATGCTTAAAACTGCAACCCTAGTCACACTTATCTGGAAGTAGGTCCCATTAAACTCAGTGGGACTTCTCAGTAAACATGTGTAGGGTTGCATTGTTAGCCTTGTTTCATTGGCAGTGGGCATTGGAGAGGGGCCTTGCTTTGCATGGGGAATGTGCCATGGTCAATCCCTGGTGTCTCCTCCACTGTAAAGGTTCTCAAGTAGCAGGGCTGAATAAAAACTTTTAGAGAGTCATTGCCAGGCAGAGGATTCTGGGCTAGATGGTCCAATGACTGGGCTCAGTGTAGGAATGTGTGCTTAACTTCTATGGAAGATGACATCAAGTCATGCATTTACTGAATGTTACAAGTAGAGAAGGGAGAAGACAAAGCAGAATCATTGTTTTCAGTGGCAATCCCCATTGCTAACATCCCATCTGGTTCAACGCCAAGCCCCAAACCAATCCACAATAATTCAACAAGTAAATCTTCATAAACCCCTTTCTCTGGCCACCGAAAGCCAACCAAAATTGAAAGATCCTGCACCATCTCCAGGTCAAAGACACCAGAAGTGATCCTACAATTTTTGGCTTGCTGGGTGACATTCCTAGACGTAGAAAGTCCTAAATCTGTTTCACAGCAGAGAGTGCTGAAGATCTTGAGCAGATGGCAAGGTGGGACTCGGAGGGGAGAAGTGGCATCATAAATGTCACCCGGTAGGAATTTATGTTCTAGTGGTGCAGACGGCAAAGGTTTGCTTTATGTGCCACCAGAGAGCTGTTACTTCATGAAGGCACAGAGCCTGTGATTACATCAGGGGTCGGAAACAAGTGGACTCTATAAAAACGTTACGCATGTAGGACAATTTCTCCTTTCATTCTCCTGCCCCATGTTTTTGTCAGTGGTAGGAATGAAAGCATCTTCACCTCTACCATTTTCCCTTTTCTGAAAGTCAAAAAGAAAATTGCAGTGCATCTCAGGCCATTAGATAGATGAGACTTTTGTCCCAGATTTTGGTTTCCTAGAACTGAGCTTTTCTATTGTCCTACAGAGCATCCACAACCTAATCCTATTGCCTTTTCAATGGATTTTTTGACATGCAGCAAGCATCAGACCATTGAAAATCTCATGCACCCCAAGCCGTGCCTGTAATATGAAAGAATTCCCATCAAGGATTATTGAAAAAGATTTTGTTCATAAGAGGCAGGAGGCAAAATGTGTCGGCTTATGACTTGTACCTTAAAATACAACAGGAGACAGTCATTGTAATGGGGCATATACAGTATCATAGCTACGGGAGGGGGGGCAGCGTGGTAAGTATTGCAGGCACCTCAACATACTGTGTAGGCTGCCGCTGTTGGAGCCAGCAGTGACAGCAATGCTGCCCATTTCTATTGCTGCCCAAAATGGCTCTGCCAGCCAGTGGGTGGGGCGCTTACATGGTGCGTTGTGGCGCCTGCAATTCTTATTCCACTGCCCCCTGTAGCTATGCTACTGAGCATATAGTGGGTATATAAATACTTTATCCTTTCACATTCCAAACCAGTTAATTTCCAATAACAAAGTAGTCTGACAAAACACAAGATTCTGTCATTTCTCTCCAAAATTAGCCCCTACCATCAGATAGAGCGAAGCTGCTGATTTTGGGAACCAAAGGACAACAAATGGCCAGTTAGTTAATGTTTATGTGCTTTTACCCCAGGAAGAAGGTGTTTGGGTCTAGCACCAAAATGCCCTGGGTTAGTGCTGTACATTGCTCTTTGGCAGAAGGTTCATCATTTGCTACTGTGTTTTGAAAGTCTGCTGTAAAGCCCTTAAGAACAGTCCCACTGGATCAGGCCGTAGGCCCATCTAGTCTAGCTTCCTGTATCTCACAGTGACCCACCAAATGCCCCAGGGAGCACACAAGACAACAAGCCCTTTTCAGATTTTGACAAATCTACTAGTTGCGTTGACAGGAAAATCCCCCCATGCAGTATGGCAGCAGTAATATTTCTCAATAAAGCTACTATGTAGATGCATGAATTCTCACACCTTCTCTTCAGTTTATGGTAATGCACCCCTCAGAGATGGTGATGTGCATAAAAGAAGAATGGGGGACCACATGCACACCATCATAATGAGAAGCATAATGGGCAGGAGGTCTGGTCTAGAGGGTAGAGCCTCCATTTGCCTGAAGATAACCAGTCTTCAGGCAAGTCTTCAGGCAAGTCTTCAGGCAAGGTCGCCAGTTCGAGGCCACCGGCACCGTGCGACCTTGAAGCAGCTGACAAGCTGAGCCGAGTTATTCCATCTGCTCTGAGCGTGGGAGGATGGAGGCCAGAATGTGAAACCAGATCAGAAAGAAACATCTGAATGTTGTGGTTCTTGAAAGATAGAACCTTCTTTCAATTGTAAAAATCCCTACAGGGATTTAAATAGCCTGCCTATGTAAACCGCCTTGAATAAAGTCTTGAATAAAGACCAAGAAAGGTGGTATATAAATACCTGTATTATTATTATTATTATTATTATTATTATTATTATTATTATTATTATTATTATTATTATTAAGCTGGGGGTGAAAGTGCACATTGGGAAACCAAAACATTGGAAGAGATTGTATGAGCATGTGGAAAGGGAGTCACAGTATGAACTTCACTTTTTTCCCTGTTTCTGAACCGCTTCGACTGACTGATTTCAACCCCAAAATTAACACTGGCAAATCTGTGATATCAGTGTAATATCAATACCCTCTACCTCTGAAACATATTTACTGGAGAGATACGTTTGTCTATAAGATATAAATCTCACCTTCCATCTTCAGTGATAGGGTGGTTTCTCATCCAAGTGCTAGCCAGACGCAGAGCTGCTAAGCATCACTGATACCATGTACCATCACTGATACCATGTTCCTGCAAGACACTGATACCATGTACCAGGGCCTCTGAGAGGAATTTTATCAGGGGGTTCAAAGTTTCTTTTGGACCCCTTCCCAAAGGGGAAAGGGCAATGGGGGCAGGAAGAATGGGAGGCAAAATAAGGTAGGGGAGGATGCTGACAGCCAGGATAGTCTTTGGAGCCCAGGTCTACTAGGCTTCTTGTTGTGGAGCCCAGGTCTACCCGCCCATGCAGCACTGGCAACTAGGTAAAGTAATATGGAAAACCAAACTCAAGTCTCTCTAAAATCTTTGAAATATAGAAAACCAATTGCGGAAAATTAGCATCATCATATTTAGGCTCACACTAGAGTGAACTTTTGCAGCACCTGTAGCCTTGCAGCTGGATCCCTGAGCTCCTACCCACTCTGTCATGGCCATTGGATCCACAAGCCAAAGATCTACTGTAGCAGGCCAGTTTCCACCCAGATTTGACACTGTGCTAAGGAGGGTCATGGATGCATTCCTGACATTTTCCTATCTCACCTGAACTCACTGCCTGCACATGATACTGGGGGCACAACTGTGGGCATGGATGCACTTTCTGGGACCCCTCCTTTGACTCCTGGGCCCCCTTTCCGACCCTGGACCTGGGTACAAATTACCCCTTTACCCCCCTCTCCTAGGCCCTGCTGTGTACCTTCAAACATGTCCCAAGATCATGAAGTACCATCACTGTAATTGAAGTTCACTGTTGGCATCCTTCAGTCTCGGAAGACTATGGTGTCACGCTCTGAATGGTGGTTCTGAAACAGAGTGTTCTCTCCAGTGCGCGAAGCCTGGGTAAAGCAGGTATGGAGGATAGACTGTTACCCATGCAGCAAATCTCCCCTCTCCACTTCGCTGAAATGGTCCAATGGAAAGGCAGAGGCCAATACGGTTGGTTCCAGCAACGTCGCAGGAGTTGCCAGAACGTGACTTTGTTCAGCCATGAACTGCCTCAGGGACTCCGGCTCCGGATTTTGCCTCGAGGTTGACTCCTGAAGCCTTTTCCATAACTGGATGTAGCCACAAGGCAGTGGATGTTTGGGATCAGAGTTTTCCTTCTCTCAGATGAGCTGCCTTCCCAGGCTGACGAGTCCCATCTACCCGGTGGCTGTTTAGTCGCCTCTTACGACAAGTACAGCCAAACCGAGGGCCTATTCTTATCCCCAGCCCCCAGGGGAATGAAGTTCACTGTGCCATTCTGATATACAGGTACATTTTTGGAAAGCAGTGGGTCTCTCCAAAGACACATAATTGAAAATATTCTTACCATAAGATCGGAAGTAAATGTTGCAGATTAGGGGAATCCACTCCATGCATTCCAGTACATACCCCTGAGCATAAGAGGCTTTCTTTGCAATTACTGATGTCCCTGACTGAGCATTTTTCTTTCTCTTCTCAGCACTATCTCAGATGGGACGAACAGGGCTTCCACTCAAACCAAGCAGGCAGCCAACGTTTGACGCATGCTCTCCTCTGTAAAGGAGGTTGATCACATCCAGTTTCACACCCATTTTGATTGCTTTTTGTGCCTTTTTAGCTCCAGGCTCCCCAGAGGAAAATGGACATTTTCCAGGCATGGTTGACGGGGGAAACAATTTCACACCCCAACATGTGGGAGCACGAAGGAAGTTTGACCACAGTGTTTCAAAAATTTGAAAACATAAATTAGGTTTCAGTATTAACTAAACAAGCACATTCTTCCAAAACTGTCTAAATCAAACACTTGTAAAACAAGAGGTCCTTGTGCTTGTTTGGTTACTCATCAAGCAGGCCTAAGCAGTGGTGTAGCTAGAGGGGGTGCAAAGCACTAAGTCTTGCAGGGAGTCTCACGACGGCATGCAAGACGCCGCTTTCCCTCCCCTTCGGAGCCATTCCAGGCAGTGGGAGCAAAATGGAGGCCACTGGGCCTAAGCTGTGTTTCCCATTGGGTCTGTGTGTGTGTGTGTGTGTGTTTGTAGGAAAGGGAGACACAATACAGAGTATTGTCTGTGTGTGATACAGTGCTGCACTTCAAAGAGGAGAGCAGAATGTGCACGATCAGCATTTTTGAACACTGTAGCTTTATTAAGGCAGTCTGCTGAGGTGCATTCCACTCCTCACCGCAGAAGGATATTCCTCGGTCAAACTTTCTGAGCATCTCACTCTCCCATTGAAGATGAACTTTCCTTTTCTCTAAATCAGGGGTTCTTACTTGCCAACACTGAGACAGCTTCAGGGGTTCCTCGAGCTGCTGTTGCTGCCACTTTTGCAACACGGGACACTGACTGCGTTGGCCAAAGTCCATGATAAGTGCGGAAATGTGGAAATACCCCGTTGTTGGGCTTAAGCCCCAAATGGATCTTGAACAGATGACCTGAGAAATTACAGGTGGAGATTCCCACTGTACAGCATCACCGCAAAAGGAAGAAATTGTAATTCTTGCTACCTGAACATCACCTAATCTTGGTCTTCCTCCTCCTCCGCATTGACCTCACCCTGCCTAAGGACAAAATGCTTGACCTTGAAAAGCATGGGAGTTGAGTCAAACCCACCTTTCTCTTCCTGCTGCCCTGCCACTGCTACCCAGGATGCAATATCTGGTATCAGCGCTGGGGGAGGGGGGAATCATGGGAACTGTAAGTAAAATGCATCTAGTGCTCTGGTTATTGGGACTGAGCTGGCTTGTGCGGCACAGATGATGAGTGTGGGCTCAGCTGCAAGCCTCTGGGGATCCCCCTCTGTGTACAAAGTGCGAGCACCATGCTGTCTGTGTTTAGAACCACTCAGCTGGCCTAGGTTGTAGGTCTGCATGAGAGGTGGAAGCATCTACCCCATCCGCCAGCCTGGCCAGAGTGCTCTGCCGTTCCCTGTCTGGCACGCAGCAAATGGGGTGGGAGGCTTTGCCTCCTAGCCAAGAGCTCTGCAGGCCACCACTTTGGGTGGTGAGCCAGATCCAGCCCGCGGGCCATAGGTTGCTGACCCCTGTTCTAACCACTGCACCACACTGGTTCTAAGATTGGCACAAGGGGTGCAGAGACGGGGCTGTGTGTCTCAAAAACAGCCCTCTTGAGAAGTAACTGTGCATTGCCTCTGTCTGGCACAGTGCCTTCCAGAGGAAATAGAAACCTTGCTTTTCCTGGCACGATGCCTTCAATGAACTTCAGATCCAGATTGAGGCTTTTCAGTTTTGACATGAACATTTTGTGTTTTGTAGCACCTCACGTTCCAAAAATCAATGGGGATCAAGCCACACTTTTGAAATGGGAATTTTAATAGACTTTTTGTGCAAGTACCCTTGGCAGCAGTTGTATGCGATCAGGTGGGCTACTAGTCATCTGCTGTCAATCAGGAAGAAAAATGTGCATTCGTTTTCCACCATTTTCATATCTCCAAATATTTTGAGTTTCCTAAACCTCCATTTCTTCATATACGAACTAGCTGGCAATGAGGAAGAAATGGTGGCATGAACTAGGGATGGGGACGAGAGCAAGGAACCAAGATACCATTGGCAAAGGGGGTGTGTGGAGATATTTAAACAAGATAAAATAAAATAAGTTAAACAGAAACAGGAAATTACTTTGGGATCAATGTGAGTGATAATTTTGGATGACCTCCTTGGAGTTCAATTTTAACTCGGTGGTAATGGCATCGGCAAAGAAATGTCCCAACAAAAGCTTAGAAAATAAAAGAGACCTTGAAGTCACACCCTCATTTCGAAACAGTAGCCTGGAGGCTGGCTGCCCATTGCATTTATTAAGCTAAATATTCCAGGAAGTGAGGTATAGCCAAGAACCGATGCCCTAGATTTTCTATGGAGCCTGTGCCAGTGCTTGCCTCCTCTTGAGTAAGGCAGATGGAGGAGAGGTCTCAGGTGACTAAACAGGCACAGTCCTACCAGTTCTGGGCTTTGGCAGTGGTCTGCCACTCAGATGCGTCCTGAGGGTGCATCGCACCTGGTGTGGTGCTTTAACTTCTAGAGTTCCAGAAGTTCAGGAGTGATCTGATCATATCACACAGACACCCAACCTCAGAATATTGGGGACAATGGGGGGGGGGCAGATCTAGGACTTGGGCATTCTCCTATGCCTGTCATTAAGTGATGCCATAGTTAAATGACACTGCCTGTTTGAAGCATCCATAGCCTCCAGGGGCTTCCTCAGGTCTCAGAATGCCTTACAGTTACCAGTTTCCCTCCGGTAACTGGCAGTTGCTTTTTTATTTTTATTTTTGCCAAAACAGCCATTCCGAGCCCCACAGAGGCCGTGGGCAGACATACACGGCCTCTGTGGGGCTCAGAAAAGCTCCAGAGGCTCTCCTCAGTCCAGGGGGCTTTGGGTTGGGGAAGTGGGGATCAACACTGTGGACCATTGTGTATGCAGTGTCACTGATTGGAACGTCGCTAAGCGACATTCACCTGTAATAGATTGCAGCCTCAGCCTGGGAAGATTCTGTCTCATATGCAAAGATGCATCCACAGGGCTTGGCCCAAAGATAGTATTTTAAATACAGAACTGTGTATGCAGCATGTTTACAAGACAGAAGGAAGCACTAACATTTGTGGTATGCTCCAAGCAGGGTGCAGAGTAACTTTGTGTGTAGATAATAAGTTCCCTCACCTCTCACCCACCCACCTACCCCCAGCAAGCTGCTTAAAATGCAATGATCGTATAATTAACCCTCCAGGCAAGACATTTCAGAAGGGGTTTCAGCACGAATATACCAAAACTTAAGAGTGCAACCTAGCTGCTAGACACACAAAATTATTTATCATGGTTTGCATTATAGGAGACTTTTGTTTTTATAAGCTTTGCATTGGCTAATAATGGCCTACAGTTCTTGGGCACGATAAATTCCACATTTATGAGGTTGGAAGCTTGGCTCCTGGAAAAGGTTGGCTGGCTGGAGCCACATTGTCTGACTGACCTATATTTATGCAATAAGACAAAACAAGGAATCAAGTCCGCTGGCCTGTCTCTACCCCTTGCGTTGCTCGTCAGGCGCAAGGCAAGAGCTTGGGCCAATCAGGAAGTGGAAGTGTCTGGCCACGGCTCATGCTGTCATGTCAAATTCATCGACATTTTTATGCTGTAAACTTGGCCGTGTTTATTAGAGCTGCCAAGAAATAGAACATTTCGGAGTTAATGAATCACCTGGCTTTTCACCAATGAATCAATTAACTGATTGCATTTAAATATGTTTGCATCTTGCAAGCCCCCAGTGTTTTGGGGAGGGGGGCTACAAACTAATTGGTTTACATCAAGTAAATGGATTCGTGGGGGTCACAGTTAATCCGGAAGGGCACGTTTTAATAGGTGGGACTGAATGTTAGCAGCGTATTTTGTATGTTGGGATCAATAACATAGCTGGGGGGCGTGATGGTGCAGTAAATACCGCAAGCACCACAATGCGATGTGTGAGCAGCCCCTCCCACTGGCCACCAGAGCAATTCTGGGCAATTCGCACAGGGCAATTCTGTGCAATAGCAACGCACAGGCACTCGTCGAGCATGTTGCCATCACTGCCCAGAATGGCTCCGGTAGCAAGTGGAAGGCGCTGATCATACAGCGCCTGCAATACTTACCGCACCATCACCCCCCAGCTATACTACTGGTTCAGATAAGCCAGCAACCCCTCACTGCTTTCCACTGTATCTTCAGAGACTGAAGACACTAGGTATGTTTAGCCTAAGTCAGTGTTTCTCAGACTGTGGGTCAGGACCCACTAGGTGGGTCACGAGCTAATTTCAGGTAGGTCCCCATTCATTTTAAGATTTTATTTTTAATATATTAGACTTGATGCTACCATGGTATGTGACTGAATTTGGGGAAATGTTGCAGATCTGTACTTTTAACAAGCTACTATGTATAATCTTTTAACAATTATAGCAAATGGGACTTACTCCTGGGTAATTGCGGGTAGGGTTGCGGCCTAGGATTGTGAAACCTTTCCTGCTTGATGATGTCACTTGAGGTCATGACGTCACTTCTGGTGGGGCCTGACAGATTCTCCTTCTAAAAAGTGGATCCCAGTGCTAAATGTGTGAGAACCACTGGCCTAAGTCATAAAATATATTGAAGATTTCTAGTTACTTCTTCATGATCTGCTTTGAACCTTTTCATTATACATTTCTGAACCTTTTTTCAACTCCTTATCACCTTTCTGGGACTCTGGTGCCCAAAACAGAACATCAGAGCTCCAAATTCCACGCTGATTTCTTCCCACTGAAATAGCAAGGCCAGCTTCCTATTCATTTCTCATCATAACCCGTAAGAGAAAATGAAAGTGACATCTGAAGCTGTCTTACAGCAACAGAGTTGTCTGCACTGTCTGTTCAAAGAAGTTGCTCCATGTTGTGCACCAAAGAACATCAGAAGCTGAGGTCTACTGAGCCAGAGTCTTGTTCCATCTAGCTCAGTGTTGCATACGTGGATTGGCAACAGCAGTGGAGGGTTCCAGCAAGGGGTCAACCCCAACTGCAGCTGGAGTTGCCAGGGATTCAGCCTGGGACCTTCCGCAAGCCCAGCAGGTGCAGGACCACTGAGCTTTGGCTCCTTTGGATTGGAGTATAGCAAATGTCACACCAATTTTTAAAAAGGGAAGGAGGGGGGACCCGGGAAACTATAGGCCGGTCAGCCTAACATCTATACCGGGTAAGATGGTGGAATGCCTCATCAAAGATAGAATCTCAAACCACATAGACGAACAGGCCTTGCTGCGGGAGAATCAGCATGGCTTCTGTAAGGGTAAGTCTTGCCTCACAAACCTTATAGAATTCTTTGAAAAGGTCAACAGGCATGTGGATGCGGGAGATCCCGTGGACATTATATATCTGGACTTTCAGAAGGCTTTCGACATGGTCCCTCACCAAAGGCTACTGAAAAAACTCCACATTCAGGGAATTAGGGGGCAGGTCCTCTCATGGACTGAGAACTGGTTGGAGGCTAGGAAACAGAGTGGGTGTCAATGGGCAATTTTCACAATGGAGAGAAGTGAAAAGCGGTGCGCCCCAAGGATCTGTCCTGGGACCGGTGCTCTTCAACCTCTTCATAAATGACCTGGAGACTGGGTTGAGCAGTGAGGTGGCTAAGTTTACAGACGACACCAAACTTTTCCGAGTGGTGAAGACCAGAAGTGATTGTGAGGAGCTCCAGAAGGATCTCTCCAGACTGGCAGAATGGGCAGCAAGATGGCAGATGCGTTTCAATGTCAGTAAGTGTAAAGTCATGCACATTGGGGCAAAAAAATCAAAATTTCACATATAGGCTGATGGGTTCTGAGCTGTCTGTGACAGATCAGGAGAGAGATCTTGGGGTGGTGGTGGACAGGTCGATGAAAGTGTCAACCCAATGTGCAGCAGCAGTAAAGAAGGCCAATTCTATGCTTGGGATCATTAGAAAAGGTATTGAGAACAAAACAGCTAATATTATAATGCCATTGTACAAATCAATGGTAAGGCCACACTTGGAGTATTGTGTCCAGTTCTGGTCGCTTCTCAAAAAGGACATAGTGGAAATAGAAAAGGTGAAAAAGAGAGCGACTAAAATGATTACGGGGCTGGGGCACCTTCCTTATGAGGAAAGGCTACGGCGTTTGGGCCTCTTCAGTCTAGAAAAGAGGCACCTGAGGGGGGACATAATTGAGACATATAAAATCATGCACAGGAAGGATAAAGTGGATAGAGAGATGCTCTTTACACTCTCACATATCACCAGAACCAGGGGACATCCATTAAAATTGTGTGTTGGGAGAGTTAGGACAGGCAAAAGAAAATATTTCTTTACTCAGCGTGTGGTTGGTCTGTGGAACTCCTTGCCACAGGATGTGGTGATGGCATCTGGCCTGGATGCCTTTAAAAGGGGATTGGACAAGTTTCTGGAGGAAAAATCCATTACGGTTTACAAGACATGATGTGTATGTGCCACCTTCTGATTTCAGAAATGGGCTATGTCAGATGCAAGGGAGGGCACCAGAATGAGGTCTCTTGTTATCTGGTGTGTTCCCTGGGGCATTTGGTGGGCCGCTGTGAGATACAGGAAGCTGGACTAGATGGGCCTATGGCCTGATCCAGTGGGGCTGTTCTTATGTTCTCCCCAAATTATGTATCTCAAAAAATGGATTACAGTTGGACATTTTCACACAGTTCCACCTTGTGCCACCTAGCATTTATATCACACATTTCATGCACTTTCCAATTTTATCTCAGCAGGTCTTACGCCAGCCCTGTGAGGCAGATCGGTTTTATTATCTCTTATTGCAGATGAAGGGTGTGAGGTTATATACACAAATAGACAAACACAGGCACAGTGTAGGGAGGTAGCACAGCTGTTAGCCCAACCTTAGAGTGCCCTTTGTGCAGACACTACTGTCCCAGCCTGACTGCATATGCATTTCAGCCAACTCCACCTAGAAGCTCCAGTTCTTCCTCTCCAATTCTAACTGCAAACTATTTCAAACTGCTTCTCTGACCCATCTTGCTAACTGGAGGGTGTCATCACTAAGGGTATTGAATTCTAGGGCTAGAGAGAGATTCCCAGTGATCAGATGCTCATTTCTGTCCATTGGGCCCCACTGACAAAAAACACCAACCAATCTTCTAGGCTGTCAGCCTAACAAAACTAATACATTTGTTTACTGCTGAGACACCCTCTGTAACAAACCTGGTTTCCTTAAATTCAGCTGCTTCGACAACTTCATTTCATTTGATTTGTGGAGTGCTGACCTTGCCCTTTGGCAAAATTCCCTGGAAAAGAGAGTGAGGGAGGGTGTCTGGGGGGGATGTATTGCTAACCCAAAGTAACTCTTCCCATGTCATACGTTTCAGCCTTGGAGACCACACTATGAAATCATAGCATATTTCAGCCATCGCCTCTTCCAACAAAACAAATCTTTGAAATAAAGTGACTAGGAATGAATAGCAGTGATTGCGTGTCATTACGTTTGTTGTGCTTGACAATGTTGAAATCTTTCTGTTGCATCGGGGCTTTCACTGAATGATTTGGCATCCAGACCTCTTTCCCATTGACTACAGGAAAAGTAGCCATTCCATGTGATTCTCTGATGATTTTTCCGAGTTGAGCGATAGATGACTCTGGTCGGTGGCATAGCTTGACGGGGGTGCAAAGTACTAAGTTTTGCAGGGAGACTCACCACAGTGTGCTAGAAGCCTCTTCACCTCCCCTTAGGAGCCATTCCAGGTGGGGGAAGCAAAGCCTGGCTCTGAAGGGGAGGGGCCTCTTGCACTGCGATGAAGCTCCCTGCAAAACTTAGTGCTTTACACCCCCTCTAAGTACGCTACTGGCTCTGATATCAGTGAGAAGATAAGAGGCTCCCTGACTGTATGGTGCTCCAAAAACACACCACAACATGTGCATGGAGAAAACAGAGCTTCAATTGGTTCTTTCACCTGGTCTGGTGTCACTTTCCTGCAGGCATAACCAAGGCTGCATTTGTTTTTCAGTTTTGTTTTTTTAATCTTCTAGCACAGGGGTGCCCAAACCCCAGCCCTGGGGCCACTTGCGGCCCTCAAGGCCTCTCAATGTGGCCCTCAGGTAGCCCCCAGTCTCCAATGAGCCTCTGGCCCGCCGGAGATTTGTTGGAGCCCGCACTGGCCCAATGCAACTTATCTCAGCGTGAGGGTGACTGTTTGACCTCTCATGTGAGCTGTGGGATGAGGGCTACCTCCACTGCTTGCTGTTTCACATCTGTGATGCAGTAGCGGCAGCAAAGGAAAGGCCAGCCTTGCTTTGTGCAAGGCCTTTTATAGGCCTTGAGCTATTGCAAGACCTTCATTCATTCATATACGTTCCATCTCTAATATATTCATTTATGTAAATTGATTCAAATTTGAAATGTAAATTAATTCTTTTTTTCCCCGGCCCCCGACACAGTGTCAGAGAGACGATGTGGCCCTCCTGCCAAAAACTTTGGACACCCCTGTTCTAGCATGCTTGGGTCCAGGGCCTAGGAGAGGGGGGTAAAGGGCATAATTTGTATCCAGGCCCAGGGTCAAAAGGGGGGCCCAGTAGCCAAAGGAGGGGGCCCAGAAATTTCCTGGGATCTGACATTTTCCTATCTACTCTGACTTGTTGCCCGTACAGGATACTGGGGACACTACCATGACTGGGGATGCTGGGAACACTACTGATGCTACATGGGTGGGTAGACCTGGGCTCCAAAGACTTTTCCAGCTGTCTCTCCCCTCCTCTCATCTTGCTTTGCCCCTCCCTGCCCCTATTCTGCTCACCCATCACCACCCTCCCCCGCTCTGTTTCACCCCTCCCCCTTTCAAAGGGGCCCCAAAGAAACTTTGTACCCCCGGATAAAATTCTTCTCAGAGGCCCTGCTTGGGTCGCATTTGTTTTGTAGGTTCTAGCACTCTCGCCATGCTAGCAATCCTTCCTTTGAGCTCAAGGCTAAAAATCATGGCCACCTCCATTGTAATGTTGGGGGGCAGGATGGTGCTGTTCTAGCCACTGGATCTTTATCTTAAACTTCTTTATCCGGTAAAAAAAAACCCATACACTTTTGAATTTGACACCATTTTCCGTTACATTTGTTTTTGAATCGAGTTGGAAGCATGCTAGTGCAGTCACTTCCTGCTTTTTTTGAGTTGAAAAATAAATGCAGCCCTCATTTCATACTTATGTCCTCTTTTCAAGGAACCTGAACTGTAGTTCCATAAGAGGTAGCATGAATCTAATACGGGTTTTAAGTATCCTCCTCAGATTCTATGAAACTTCAAAGCTAAAATATTTCTTTACTCAGCGCGTGGTTGGTCTGTGGAACTCCTTGCCACAGGATGTGGTGCTGGCGTCTAGCCTAGACGCCATTAAAAGGGGATTGGACGAGTTTCTGGAGGAAAAATCCATTATGGGGTACAAGCCATGATGTGTATGCGCAACCTCCTGATTTTAAGAATGGGTTAAGTCAGAATGCCAGATGTAGGGGAGGGCACCAGGATGAGGTCTCTTGTTATCTGGTGTGCTCCCTGGGGCATTTGGTGGGCCGCTGTGAGATACAGGAAGCTGGACTAGATGGGCCTATGGCCTGATCCAGTGGGGCTGTTCTTATGTTCTTATGTTCTTATGTACTCTCTGCTCACTCACAAAGCTACCTATTGGCTCCTCTTACTCAGAAAGACAGACAGGGTCTTTCTCGGCCATTCCCAGTGATGTCAGGGCTTGAACCTGAAACTACCTGCATGCAACGTAGATGCTCTACTACCGCTGAGCTACGGCCCACTTACAAGTCTCAGGATTTTTTTTTTGGGGGGGGGGGCAGCCATGAATGCATGGCTGTATACCTGTGAAATTAATATAGTTGTGTTGATACACCCCTGGCATATTTGCTGCTAAAAGTTAAGTGAAGCTCCTCTTCTAAAATATGTCTCACAGGGTTAAAGGATTCACTCTGGTTCTTAAAAACTTCCCTCCCACTCACCCACCCCCATTTCTTCCCTGTTATGAAACTCATCCCATCAAACCTTTGTGTGGTCCGTACAAGGGGGATGGAGCTTGCCAGACAGTTTTGCCTTACAGCTGGTTCAGTCATTCTCTCATAATAACTTTCCCCCTGCCCTGAATTTTTTTTCCTATAAAGAACAGATGATCAGCAGAAACCATGACCTGACACAGAAAAAGTGATGTCTATTGAAAGAAAGCCCTTCCAGCTTTAATTCTGTCAAGCAGGACCATGACAGTTCCCCCATTTGATTCCTTCCATGGCCTTGAAGTCAACAGTCAAGGTGATATCAAGAACCACTGCTTTTTGAGGTGCAGTGGTCAATCTTTGGGTGAAACTGGAAGAGTTGGAGGCTGCAGCAGTCACAAGAAAGTGTTGGCTTGGTAGTCCTCCTTTCCCCTCCACCCATGAAATACAGCCCATTATTTGATTAATTTCACACTTCTGGACTCAGCTTATTAGAAAGTGAATTTCCTGAACCGGTACAGAAAGTACTCCCTGTGTATCTATTTCCCAGTGACCTTTTCCCGAAGCTGTTCTCCAAGCTGTGGAACTATACCTTTCTAAACTTGATGCAACTAAATCACAGTCCAAACTAGCCCAAACTAATGCAGTTGAAATAAACTGTACCTTCTGACAATTCAGTTGAAATCAGTGGATGAAAATGGGTATATTCTTGCAAACACCCATACAATTACACATTGCGATCATCTGTCAGGAGAAAGGGGATCGGACAGATTTCTGGAGGAAAAGCACACCACGAGATACAAGCCATGATGTGTATGTGCAAGCTCCTGGTGTTAGAAGTAGGCTACCTCAGAATGCGAGATCAAGGGAGGGCACCAGAATGCAGGTTGTGTCATGTTGTCTTGTGTGCTCCCTGAGGCATCTGGTGGGCCACTGTGAGATACAGGAAACTGGGCTAGATGCACCTATGGCCTGATCCAGTGGGGCTCTTTTTATGTTCTGAAAGATAACTCCCATTTCCAGTGGGGAGGATGAGTGAATATGTTGCCTGCTACTGCAACCTATCCTTGGAGAGTCATGGAGCCCAGTGTATGTATAATGGGGCAGTTGGCATAAAGAGGAACAGAGGGCAATGGACCTTTCTCCCTTGCACTCCACTTTCTTCTTTTTACTGGTTGGATGGGCTGACTGAAAAATTGGAATACTTCCTGTTGCTGCAACGCAAGGCTAAGAAATCCAAACAGAAAGAGGCCACGCTGGGAAAGTCCCTCTCCCTGGTTAAAAATGGGGCCCTAAAATCTAAAGGGTCCTCCTCGAACCAAAGCAATTGGGTAAGAATGACCACTCACTTCTTTACCCAAGCCAGGCAGGTAGTTAGAATGTAATCCTATGCACATTCCGTGGGAATAATGGGACTTACTCCTGAGTAAGCAGATGCTGTGAAATATATAAATGTATTAAAGAACTGAAGAAACTAAACAGTAAAAGGGGGGGTTGTAAAGGGATCATAACAAAAAGGGTTGGTTGTTGACAAGGCGATTGAAACACAAGCCACAAATAAAAGAAATACCCTAATGTGATTAACTGGGTAACGTCCAGTTCTAGTTTTTTCAGGAGCCTGGTCTCTTTGCTCACAATGTAGTGAAGTGAGTGTGCTTCTTTCAAAAATGGGCAGCACACCTAAACATCCTTGTGCATGGCTTCGATGATGTCATAGGTAATTCAATTGGATGGTTTATGACCATCTGACATTTCTTTCCTGCTCCTTGGTCTGGTCAGGTGGGTTTGAATGTTCCATCAGCATTTGCATGCCAATTTCAGCAGCAGGACAGGCCAAAGGTCTATTGTCTGACTTGGATCCAGGCAGTGAAGACACCAAATCCACAAACCAATCTTGTCTGCCTGCCATTTGGCCTCACTGCAATGGTGCCAAAATCAAAACAGTAGCTACTAATGCAGGATGTCTCAAAAGAACATAAGAACAGCCCCACTGGATCAGGCCATAGGCCCATTTAGTCCAGCTTCCTGTATCTCACAGCAGCCCACCAAATGCCCCAGGGAGCACAGCAGATAACAAGAAGACCTGCAAGGCTTCCTGGGAATTGTAGTTAAGAACATAGAACAGCCCCACTGGATCAGGCCATAGGCCCATCTAGTCCAGCTTCCTGTATCTCACAGCGGCCCACCAAATGCCCCAGGGAGGACACCAGATAACAAGAAGACCTGCAAGGCTTCCTGGGAATTGTAGTTAAGAACATAGAACAGCCCCACTGGATCAGGCCATAGGCCCATCTAGTCCAGCTTCCTGTATCTCACAGCGGCCCACCAAATGCCCCAGGGAGCACACCAGATAACAAGAGACCTCATCCTGGTGCCTGCCCCCGCATCTGGCCTTCTGACATAGCCCATTTCTAAAATCAGGAGGTTGCGCATGCACATCATGGCTTGTACCCCATAATGGATTTTTCCTCCAGAAACTTGTCTAATCTCCTTTTAAAGGCGTCCAGGCCAGTCACCATCACCACATCCTGTGGCAAGGAGTTCCACAGACCAACCACACGCTGAGTAAAGAAATATTTTCTTTTGTCTGTTCTAACTCTCCCAACACTCAATTTTAATGGATGTCCCCTGGTTCTGGTGTTATGTGAGAGTGTAAAGTGTATCTCCATATCCATCCCCTGCATAATTTTGTATGTCTCAATCATGTCCCCCCTCAGGCGCCTCTTTTCTAGGCTGAAGAGGCCCAAACGCCATAGCCTTTCCTCGTAAGGAAGGTGCCCCAGCCCCGTAATCATCTTAGTCGCTCTCTTTTGCACCTTTTCCATTTCCACTATGTCTTTTTTGAGATGCGGCGACCAGAACTGGACACAATACTCCAGGTGTGGCCTTACCATAGATTTGTACAACGGCATTATAATACTAGCCGTTTTGTTCTCAATACCCTTCCTAATGATCCCAAGCAGAGAATTGGCTTTCTTCACTGCCGCCGCACATTGGGTTGACACTTTCATCGACCTGTCCACCACCACCCCAAGATCTCTCTCCTGATCTGTCACAGACAGCTCAGAACCCATCAGCCTATATCTAAAGTTTTGATTTTTTGCCCCAATGTGCATGACTTTACACTTACTGACATTGAAGTGCATCTGCCATTTTGTTGCCCATTCTGCCAGTCTGGAGAGATCCTTCTGGAGCGCCTCACAGTCTCAGTAGCATCAGGGAGGTTACGACATCATGAAGCGCCTATGGAGTTAGAAATGTCCCGAAATAGATAAAAATCAGGGATTTTCACCACATGGACTCAATGTAGAGGTTTGCCCCAGGTCCATACCAACCTGGCACTGGTAGTTTAGGCTGGGAACAGAAAACAAGAACAGAAACAAGAACTGAGTAGACATGCAATCCTATGCATGTCTACTCAGAAGTAAGATCCATTGTCTTCAAGGAAAGTGTGTATAGGATTGCTGCCTGTGTCAAATAAATAAGGACAGTTGGTGCATGTGTGACTTACCAATTGCCATCCAGACATTGCAGCTCTTGTGCCTTTTAACAGTTGTGTACCATTTCAAAACACAGCATCATGTAATGCAGTAGCACTTCCAGCTCCTTGGGTAAGGCAGTTCCCTAACGACAGAGACATTGGGAAGAATGTATCTCAGCATTCGTGCAGGTCATCTTGGCACACTCAGAACAGATCCACGATGGCATTCATAGGAGCTTATCCTTCAACTCCCTGAATTTACAGAAGAAGCAATAATTGCATGAAAGAGTGGCGAGGGTGGCCATGTAAATGCAATTTATTGAGGACATGATGGAGGGCACATTGCCATAGCATTATTTTATCTGCCAAGAATCAGGCTTGCCAAACACTAGCACATGGCTCCTTTTGACAGCTGTTTTATATGCCCCCGAAACCTAGACCAAATTAATATACACATATACATATTCATAGAAAATTGAGCATAGAAAAAACCCTGCACTAATGAAAAAGGATGGATCAGATGTCAGTAAGTGTAATGTCAGTAAGTGTAAAGTCATGCACATTGGGGCAAAAAATCAAAACTTTAGATATAGGCTGATGGGTTCTGAGCTGTCTGTGACAGATCAGGAGAGAGATCTTGGGGTGGTGGTGGACAGGTCGATGAAAGTGTCAACCCAATGTGCAGCAGCAGTAAAGAAGGCCAATTCTATGCTTGGAATCATTAGGAAAGGTATTGAGAACAAAACGGCTAATGTTATAATGCCGTTGTACAAATTTATGGTAAGGCCACACCTGGAGTATTGTGTCCAGTTCTGGTTGCCGCATCTCAAAAAAGACATAGTGGAAATGGAAAAGGTGCAAGAGAGAGCGAGTAAGATGATTACGGGGCTGGGGCACCTTCCTTATGAGGAAAGGCTACGGCGTTTGGGCCTCTTCAGCCTAGAAAAGAGACGCCTGAGGAGGGACATGATTGAGACATACAAAATTATGCAGGGGATGGACAGAGGGGATAGGGAGATGCTCTTTACACTCTCACATAACCACAGGACGTGGTGATGGTGACTGGCCTGGACGCCTTTAAAAGGGGATTGGACATGTTTCTGGAGGAAAAATCCATTACAGGGTACAAGCCATGATGTGTATGCGCAACCTCCTGATTTTAGAAATGGGTTATGGCAGAATGCCAGATGCAAGGGAGGGCACCAGGATGAGGTCTCTTGTTATCTGGTGTGCTCCCTGGGGCATTTGGTGGGCCGCTGTGAGATACAGGAAGCTGGACTAGATGGGCCTATGGCCTGATCCAGTGGGGCTGATCTTATGTTCTTATGTTCTTGACTTTGTGTACCTTGGCTCAATGATCTCCAACACTCTTTCTCTCAATACTGAGCTAAACAAACGCATCGGTAAAGCAGCTACCACGTTTTCCAGACTCACAAAGAGAGTCTGGTCCAACAAGAAGCTGATGGAACATACCAAGATCCAGGTCTACAGAGCTTGCGTCCTGAGTACACTTCTGTACTGCAGCGAGTCATGGACTCTTTGCTCACAACAGGAGAGGAAACTAAACGCTTTTCACATGCGCTGCCTCCGACGTATTCTCGGCATCATCTGGCAGGACAAAGTTCCTAACAACACAGTCCTGGAATGTGCTGGAGTCCCTAGCATGTATGCACTGCTGAAACAGAGACGCCTGCGTTGGCTCGGTCAAGTCGTGAGAATGGATGATGGCCGGATCCCAAAGGATCTTCTCTATGGAGAACTCGTGCAAGGAAAGCGCCCTACAGGTAGACCACAGCTGCGATACAAGGACATCTGCAAGAGGGATCTGAAGGTCTTAGGGATGGACCTCAACAACAACAACAACAACAACAACAACAACAACAACAACAACAACAACAATAATAATAATAATAATAATAATAATAATAATAATAATATAGGTATTTATATACCGCCTTTCTTGGTCTTTATTCAAGACTTTGTTCAAGGCGGTTTACATAGGCAGGCTTATTTAAATCCCTGTAGGGATTTTTACAATTGAAAGAAGGCTCTATCTTTCAAGAGCCACAACAATTCAGATGTTTCTTTCTGATCTGGCCTCCATCCTCCCACGCTCAGAGCAGATGAAATAGCTTGGCTTCAGCTTGTCAGCTGCTTCAAGGTCGCACGGTGCCGGTGGCCTCGAACTGGCGACCTTGTGGATGTTATCTTCAGGCAAATGGAGGCTCTACCCTCTAGACCAGACCTCTTGCCCAACAAGTGGGAAACCCTGGCCTCTGAGTGGTCCGCTTGGAGGCAGGCTGTGCAGCATGGCCTTTCCCAGTTTGAAGAGACACTTTGCCAGCAGTCCGAGGCAAAGAGGCAAAGAAAGAAGGCCCACAGCCAGGGAGACAGACCAGGGACAGACTGCACTTGCTCCCAGTGTGGAAGGGATTGTCACTCCCGAATTGGCCTTTTCAGCCACACTAGACGCTGTGCCAGAACCACCTTTCAGAGCGCGATACCAGAGTCTTTCGAGACTGAAGGTTGCCAATACAATAATGTAGGCCTAAGCCAGGCCACTTCCATTTTAAACACAACTTATGGGGCTTTTAATGAAGGTGTGAACACTTTCCATTCACCGCAAGCAGAAAGAATATCAGTTAGGGGAACAAGCAAAACCTGTAATTCATTTTTCTGGGATCTTTGCTGATTTCATGCGAGGGAAAAGGTAAAAGTTGGCTTCAGGTTGGGATTAGAAAGTGATTATTTATTTTGTTAAGCCTGCCCAGTGTACTTCAACCATGGGGCTTCCTCAGTGGCACTAAAAAAGACAGCATGTATTTAAATGGGAAGCATCCAGGTTTGCATTAGCGGATGTGACTTTTAAAGTTTCGTTTCAGACCCATGTAATGTCTTGCGATGGTGAAAGAATTTCATAGTCTGTTACATACTCTGGCGGCAATCCAAGGTGGAATTAAGTGCACTTAAGGCTGTTGAGTTCGCTGGGTTTAAGCGTGCTTAATTTTGCGTTGCATTGTGGCCTTTGGCTATAAATGCCCCAAGTCTGACACTTGGTCCTCATTAATCTTACCTTTAAGCGAACTTTTATGCACTGCTAGAAATTCAGAATTTGCTTATATACCCAAAGGACTTAGTTGCAGGAAGCACCTGTAACAGGTCAAGCCTATTACACAATTCCTTGTCCAGAACTGGAGAATTTTCTATTTATTTACAGTACAATAAAGTCAAAAATTCTGCAGAGTGAAGATGAAGCCCTTTCTGAGCACAGAGACTGCTACCTTATACGTGAGAATGGTGCAACACCATTCCCTGTAGCCTTTTGAGAAGAAGAAAAAAAAATCATGGTGTTTTGTTCCATTAACTCCTTTCAATTTGAATGACCCATGGGATACATTTTACACGCTCACTGGGCTGGAAAGTTTCTATCTCCAAAACATTGCATCAAGGCAGGTCAATATTTTTTTGTAGCCCTCCATAGATGTCATTTCTGAACTGCTGCCAAACTTAAAT